>NC_039362.1:133813452-134113452 GCF_003573695.1 Papaver somniferum | reverse complement strand
AGTTGTGCCTTCCTCACCTACTTCCTTTCTAGGTGTGGATTGATCGAACCAAGTGGTCTCTCCAACTTCCTTTATGGAGCCACGACCTCAACCACACTTCCACTAAGTGTAGTTGCAACACCTTAGTCTATGATGTATATCCCTTATTGAGGATTTGTAACCTTGCAGGGAGGTTTGCAGCTGGTATGTGTGATCTTGTCACTTTAGCGATATCAGTGTACATTCTGAAAATCGATTATTCTTTGTCACTTCACATTTACATCTGTGGAGTACAAGAATCAATATGAGACACAGTGGGAACACACCACGACAATTCCTGTCGTTCCTTTGGAAAATACATTTTCTTATCTCCCCCTAACGATGGGAAGACTGTCTCATTAAAATGACAACCCGCAAATCTAACGGTAAGAGATCTCCTGCCAAAGGTTTAAAAATGCGGATAATTGTTGGGAATTCATATCCAACAGAATTACTTAATCGTTTTGATGACCAACTATAGTACGATGTGGAGTCGTAGTGGCACATATATAGCACAACCAAAAATGCGTAAGAATACAAATGTCAGGCTTATAACCAGTTACCAACTGGTATGAAAAAATGGTTGACTAATTATGGGTTCTAAAACGAACAAGTAAAAGTAAATATGCGTATAAGATTGCATATCCCCCAAGCATTTATAAGAAGGTTGTTACGCATAACCTTTGATGGTAGCCTCTGCGAGACCATGGGGTGTAGGATGCTCTACAACGATCCTATTAAACATGCAATATCCATCAAGTCCTTTTGATGTAAAATATCTAGCATTAACAAGGTTGGTGAGACCTTAAATTGTATAATATGTGCTCGAATTGTTTCAAAAATGCATAATTTCTTGTGAACAATAATTAATTCAACACTTCGAATTATCCACCAGAGCCATAAATCACTTGAATGGACCGTATTTGTATGGATATATGTTCACTAACAACACTTTATTTCTTTGAAGAATGAGTTATTTACCATTTGCATCTAAGTAAAACAGGATGGTCTCAATCATGTTTTACTAAAGAAAGACTTTGTAAGATGAGTAGCGTGCTTTCTTACTCTAAAGCATAATGGGGAGAGGCAGTGCAAATCTAGAACTTTAGAAATCACCGATTGTGACAGATGTCGTAACTTCACATTCTACTAGTTCATTGTTTTGTACACTCAAATGAATTGATGCCCGTGTTAGTACTTTCAAAACAGAACATCGTGTCATAACCAATGTGCCTTATGGTTATGTCAAAGCCTTTATGAATCAATCCAAATCGATTCATTATTGGGGTTAAAATGGATTCAGTAATTCAAGTTCCAGTGATTTACATTTCACTAGATTGACACATTAATTTTCTAAGAATATGCTTCCTTCCACATTTATTAGAAATAATTTATAGATGCAATCAACTCCATTCTCATTGTAAGTTTCCAAAAGGGTAGGTAGTAGTTCATGCATGAACACTCTTTTCACTTAACAAGATGTGATTATCATTTAGTACATACAAAACTTAGACAATAGTCTTGAGAAATTTAATAAGTGGTGTGGTCTTATTATGTAACAAAAGCCGGATTCAACTCAATTACTTTAGAATAAATATATGTTACATTTCATCCAGATATATATCAAGTGCTTTAGAGAATTTATGTCTCGTGAGAATGATGTACTTTCCATTCCATAAGCGCAGACATTTGATCTAGTTCAACTGAATAAGATAGTCAATTGGCCTGGCAAAGCTCTTGTTTCCATTAAAGTTGATGTGAAAATTGGTTGCTGCTATGATACACACATTACATTGTATATAGCAACACCTATAACCAGGTGCATTTCCAACTCTTTCATTTATGATGGGAGCTAGAATTACATCTTATCTTCATCCCATATTCAGCTTATACCTGTACTTTGGAGTCATTACTACTGGGAAAAAAATACATTTTTGTCGCATGCATATATGTCCCTTTTCACATGCTTTATATGAGTCATTACGTCTAGCTTAATTTGAGAAATTTCTTTATCTCAATAGGCCAAGAAAATCTCACTAGACATGTCAACCAATTACTTTAGGTTGACTAGATTACTAAAGATAGTTCTCTTGTTGTCATATTTCAACATATACTGGTTGAAATAATATACTTATTGTCATATGGGGTTCTCTTAATGATCGAGATCAACAATCATAATTTAAATTGACTGTCTATTGTTAGGAAAACCGTGAGTTTCCTATCTTTGGGACTTTTCCCCATTGAGTGGGTTTCCTAATATGGGCCATATAGAATTTAGGAAAGCGTTTAGTTTCCTAGTTGGAGACTAATACTTGGTGTCCAAGTTTGTGTTCTATATATATATATGACTAGAATTGTACGTTTGTGTAATCCAACCTAAAAGAGTGGTAAATCCTTGTGCTTTGGTTTTTGATCTTTTTGGTAGGGAGGATCGTGTACTACCGTGAAGGTCAATATCGGTGTGAGAGAAAAACTTGTAGAGAGAGGATTTTGGTGTTCTAGTATTTAGGGTTTAGGGCTTTGCCCTAAACCAAGTTTCTAGTGTTTCCATGTTTCTCCTCTGTTAGTAGCAGCTATGAAGACGGTGTAGAAGAGAAGACATGAGGCTGGTTTGAAGAATGGTTAGAGAGTTGGTTTCTATGGTTTCTTCAATGGTGTTCTCGGGTATATCTTTTTAACTCTTGGGTTGCAAAAAGAGCATGTAATGATCTTTGATTTAATGGAAGTTTTTCTGGTGGTGTTGGCCGTGGATGTAGCCTGTAAAGGTGAACCACGTATATCTTGTGCTGTGGTTGTGTGTGCTTCTTTATGTTCTGTCTTTCTTATTATTTCTCCCATATTTGGTCCAAATCACCAATTGCCCTTTGTGATCCTCTGATTCCGCTGCGCTAGGGTGCCAATTTTCCCAACAATTGGTATCAGAGCCAAGGACGAGATGGTGTGATTTAACCTGGAATTGAACAATGGTTTATTGTTCGGGTGGAGAAATATTTTTTGAAGATAATGTTTCAACCGGTGTTTACACAAAGATGGGTTTGTGAAGTGATTTACAAACTGGAGGTTCAACTTGGTAGAAGTTTATGTTCTTCGTTTGGTTTTCATGATGTAGTATGGGATGCAGAATAAAACTGAATAAGGTGGAATACATATATACTTCTTGAAGAGTGTTAGTAATCATACACTATAAAGAATTGGTTACAAAGTTTGAATAAAGGATGGGGCAGTGAAGTCTCATGTAGAAGCAAGTCCAGCAGCGTTTCGAAGTTATGCACGAGATTTTATAGATTTATGTTCTTAACTCTATGTTAAAGTATTCTTGGTGGCTTGCACGCAATATCAAGAATGTGCCCGATCTCGAAAGCATGTACCACGGTAATATAGGAATTCACACAGTATATATTCTGAGCGAGTATGTTAGGTGTGATGGTGGTAAAACTATGTCAGAGTAGTGATGAATTTGGTAATTTCTCAAAGGTTGAAGCCTGTTAATCACAGTGGAGATATCTGATGGTCTGTTTCAGATACACGGTAATCATGACATGTGCTGGAGTATGATATTGAAGCTAATTTTTCCTTTCTGGATAAGAGTTCAATATGTTGTTAGCTTGCTGGTTAGGTGGAGCTAATGGTGATTCTTCTAGATGGTTCTCTTGGTGATCAATGGTGGAGTCTGTGCAAGGATGCGTTGATAGTGATTGAAGATTTTCATGGTTTTTGTGAAGCATGGCCAGTTTCACAAGTGTTCTTCATGAAGAAGATGTTTTGAATTATTTTTTTTCCAGTATCATGGTGTTTTTGATCGAAGAGATGGTTCTATGAAGATGGAAGTTCGTATTTGAGCTTCGAAAGTAATTCTACGTGAATATAGAGATGGTGAATAACTTTGGTGAAAGATGAAGGTAATTTCCTGTGATCGTCTCATGCTTGAAAGTATGATCCGAGGTGGAGATTGTTAGGAAAACCGTGAGTTTCCTATCTTTGGGCCTTTTCCCTATTGAGTGGGTTTCCTAATATGGGCCATATAGAATTTAAGAAAGAGTTTAGTTTCTTAGTTGAAGACTAATACTTGGTGTCCGAGTTTGTTTTCTCTATATATATGACTAGAATTTTAGGTTTGTGTAATCCAACCTAAAAGAGTGGTAAATCCTTGTGCTTTGGTTTTTAGTCTTTTTGGTAGGGAGGATCGTGTGCTACCGTGAATGTCAATATCGGTGTGAGAGACAAACTTGTAGAGAGAGGATTTTGGTGTTCTAGTGTTTAGGGTTTAGGGCTTTGCCCTAAACTAAGTTTCTAGTGTTTCCATGTTTCTCCTTTGTTAGTAGCAGCTATGAAGACGGTGTAAAAGAGAAGACATGAGGCTGGTTTGAAGAATGGTTAGAGAGTTGGTTTCTATGGTTTCTTCAATGACGTTCTCGGGTATGTCTTGTTACTCTTGGGTATGGTCTTGGGTTGCAGAAAGAGCATGTAATGATCTTTGATATAATGGAAGTTTTTCTGATGGTGTTGGCCGTGGATGTAGCCTGTAAAGGTGAACCACGTATATCTTGTGTTGTGGTTGTGTGTGCTTCTTTATCTTCTGTCTTTCTTATTATTTCTCCCATATTTGGTCCAAATCACCAATTTCCCTTTGTGATCCTGTGATTCCGCTGCGCTAGGGTGCCAATTTTCCCAACAATGTCTATAGGTATGGACTTATCCTTCAAGAAATAATAGAACTAGGCACGTTCTAAAAGAAAAAGACAAATAAATAAAGCCCAAAAAGTATTGTCACATACCTCAAGTTTTGGTTCCTGCTACACACAGATAAAACTGGACAAGAACGGACAGCTCAGAATCGGGACATGGCAAGCTGGAACGGAAAGCTCAGAATCGGGACAGGGCGAGCTGGCTCGGAACCAGATCGGCCAGAACGGAAAGGCTGGAACTCAATCTTCTCCCACGGAATTACGACCAAACGACGGATCAGAACACAATCAATCGGGGAATACCAAGAATGAATATATTATAAAATTCTAATCATAATCACTGTGAATACGAGTATATATTATAAAATTATAATTCTAATCATTTGATTGGCTATGGTATAGCCGTATATGACAAGTTCAAACCAATTTTCAATCACCCACAATAACCATATACAAATTAGGGCTGAACATGGTTTCGGTTTTCCGTTGGAACCGGACCAAACCAGACCAATTAGGAAGAAACCAAACCGAACCATTTACTAATGGATTGGTTACATTGTAGAAAGTGGGAAACCGATAGTGTTGGTTTTGGTTTGGTTTGATCTCTAAAACCGAACCAAAAACCATCGGAAAACCGATTAATTTTTAAACTTAGTTTCTACCGTCGATTTACAAGTATTAGATTCTACCCATTGATTTAGAGGATAAATAGAAACCCTAAATATAATATTTCATTATGATACTCTCCCTCTTTCTCTTTCTCCTTCTCTCAGTCGCCTCCCTTCTCCACCCCCAACTACAGCTGCTGCTACTCGATTTTTTTCTTCCCGTCTTCCTTCTTTTTTATTTGTCAATAACTAAATTAAGATATATTATATATCTTCTTTTGATCTCTAGAATTAGAGTAAGCTTTAACTATTCTTGATATTTTCTTTTTCCTGTAAATTTGTGTAAACCAATACTATCGGCAACTACGATTTTTTTATCTGTAAATTTGTGTATTTTTTTTTTTGGTTTGACATAATTATTAGTTAACCAAAAACCACTGGAAAAAACCGAAACCAACTGGAACCATTTGGAAACCGAACCAATGGTTAATGGATTAGTTTGGTTTAGATTTTTAGAAACCAATAGTATTGGTTTCGGTTTTGGTTTGGCTAGAAACCGAACCAAAACCGACCATGAACAACCCTAATACAAATATACTATAATTTGTAATCATCTGATTGTTTATGGTTTGGTATAAAACAGATTCAAATTAACCATTACCGATTTAATCCCATGGAAAAATAAGTTAAAAAAAAAATAGGTGAAAATAGATCCAACTTATCTGATTTGATTCCAACCTACTGTATTTGATCCAAACAATCCTTAGGGATTTGATAGCAACCCAATAAAAAAAAATCAAAATCAATTATCGTGCGGTTAGAGCTCGTGCATGATTACGTTTTGGAGTGATAATTAGGAGAAAATAAAGAAGCATAGAGGAGTTTTCATTGATAAAAATAATAGGGTCACATGGAACAATCCTTTACATATATGTGGAAGGGAATATCAATAGGCTTCCGTTTTGGACCGTACATCCATGGACACGAACCCTTTAAGAAATACTAATACATAAGAGTTTTATTAGTTTGTGTACCAAAGATCCTGCACGCGTTATTTAATGGCCAATAATTCTAGCACGAGTGATGGTAAGATAAGTCGTCAACTAATGAATAAGTGAGTTACTCTTATGTACGAACACCATGTAACTATGTTTAGACATCACCAACCCATACCCCGATTTCATAATTTAGGTTCTAAGAGTATTCAACACAAAACTTTTAGTCTAAGCTATTTTCTTTTCATGTTTTACGCCTATATATGGAGATTCTTTTTTTTTTTTTGTTGTTGCCCGTTCTTATCATCTCAATCTACCACGATCACATATTCTTATAATTTTACCATACAATAAAACCACACAACTATAGTATATCGGAAGAGAAGTAACAACGACATACCTATTTGATTGAGTAATTTTACAAAAAAAAAGATTTTTTCAGAAGTGAAGAAACCTCGCAGCCCAAGATGATTATTGGCACTAACTTCTAACGCTACTTGTTCGTGTTTCTTCTCGAATGGAGCTACTTGTTCGTGTTTCTTCTCGAATGGAGCTACTTGTTCGTGTTTCTTCTCGAATGGAAGCTAAGCTAAAGCTATTAGTCTGCCTCTTTCTTTGTATTTTTTGTTTTTCCTTCTAGGTTTTTTTCGGTGAACAGCGAAACCCTATTTCTATATATAGGGCAGTATTTCGCATAATCTTATAAAATAAACAAAATATATATACATGGCAATATAGATTTTGCCTTACTCAGTAAACGGCGACCTGTGAGATCGGACTCTATTTTAGTCCCCCATCTGTCTGTTCATTAAGCAAAGGCATGTTGATAGTTGACATACTGTGAGGCGCACCTTATACTCGTCCCTTCGGGGACATCCCACAAAATTGGAACGATATGCGATTAGCATGGCCCCTGCGTAAGGAGAAATGACATTTTTTTTCTGAAAAAAGAAGGTAATATAGTGGATGCCCCCGAGAAGACCTGAACCACAAACGGGAGGGAGAATAAGAAAAAATGTACCCCATGGAGTGTGGGAAAAAAAGACCATGTTCTGTAATATTGATACCCACAGTAATTAAAACACCAAACCTGTGGTTATAAGTACATCGTTTTATTGCTTAAGAGAATATCTCGCTCAAATTTTGACACATTGAACTTTTTTCTATTTTTGTGATAAAGAAACCATTGAAACCTAAAAGCATTTTTGTTTCTTGGGAAAAAGTTCAAAGAAGACCACGGTTTTCTCCTTCAAGTAAAAGTGTGGGTAACACTCAGTTTCTCTATATACAGCGTGCTAGCTTATCTATATATAGCGGATCTAATAGTCTCTGTTGCATCTCAAATTGGGGTTTCTCTATTCAAGCTTTCTTCTTCCTCTAGTTCTTTTAGCTTTGAAAAATATATCTTCAAAGAGTGAGATCAAGGTTTCGTCGATGATCATGGAGACTTTCATGCTACTGAAATGGCTTGTTAACTCAATCGGCACAATGAATTTTGGGTACAATAATTCATCGTCATCCAAGGTTGATAAGGCTCGGGAGATGAGTTTCTACCCAATGCATGATGATGAAGAGAAGAAATTCAACAAGGTCACAGGTGCATCATCAGGTTTTCAAATGCCACTTCACTATCCTCGCTACAACAAGTCAGATTATGAGAAGATGGAGGAATGGAAGGTTGATATGCTTCTCAGAGAATATGGTCTTGAAAGTTTTAAAGGTACCCTTGATGAGAAAAGGGAATTTGCTATGGGGACTTTCTTGTGGCCTGATCAGTTCTAATTATATATGCACCACCAACTTAGATTGTACATTTGAGGAAATAAAAAAAATAAGGAAAATGATATTTAAGACTCAAAATCACTCTAGGCATGATGCCACATTAATTATTAGATCTTCCATTGTCAAAATCACTCTAAGCATGCAAAAAATCTTCAAGGAAAAAAAAAGCAAAGAAAACATATACTTGGACGGACATAAAGCTTAATAATCTAAATAGTAGTAAACTGACCAGCCTACTGAAGAGAAGTCGATAGTAGGACGTACCAAACTAGTTTAGTAGAAAACTTCATAGTTTGTCGAATTTCTTCCTATAAACAGCCATCCTGGAAGTGCGTCATCTACTAAAAGTTAAAAACCGCTGAAAATCATAAAAACATTCAAATTTAAACGAAGTTCCTCCTCCTTGAGGGATGAAGGTTTTGAGAGAAAGGATGTTTTCCACTTTAGCGTGTAGATGATAATCCAGTTGGGAATGGAGAGATTCCTTCCATCTTATGTTTAAAAATATCCCGAATTCTCTTCTTCACCCGAGGAGAGGGAGCCTCTACCACCATGAGATCATCATTATTCATATTGAAACCGTGGTAGACAAGGCATTTACCGTCGAACCAATACAGAACCAACTGATCAGTGAAACTCAATATACGTGTAGGAGGGGTAAATCTATCAATCTTTTCAAGGCAAGAACAACGAAAGGGAGATGGTAGATGACTAAGGTCACTAAGCATAGTGTCCTTAAAAGTGACATTGAAAACCTCCTCCCTGGTCCATACTTGCTCGACCTTGTCCTTGACTACGTACATATGAACATCAAAATGACAACGACGATAGTAGCGGTCGAGATGACGAACATGATGACCTGGTACGACTGACATTCTCTTCTCAGTAATTGCAACCCAAGGATATCCTTTAAACTCCACAAGATGGTGATCAACATAAACTGCGGAATCTGTTAGAATGGTCTTGCTCACTGCCATCGTACTACATTCAGTTGGGAGTCAAATGAACTGCATCTTCTCTCTGCGGATATCAAACGAGAGCAACATTTCCTCCTCATTGACTGTTGTATCCCCTCCTTCTTGTATGTCATTAGTTATCTTCCAATAAAGATCAACACCGCAAAGGGTGCCTGATCTACTACATTCTCTCCGAACTCTTGTCATTATTCTTCGTCTAGGCAGCGGAAATGAAGAAGAAGCTGGTGGTGTGATTTCAGAAATGCTAATGACCTTCCTTTTCCATGTAGTTACTCCAGATGTATAAACCATGCAAACAAACTCCTCCTTTGCTTCTACTGTTATTGTTGTTGGTACTGTATGGATAACTACAACCTTGTATTGCAGTGACAATGAATCAAAACCAAAACCATGACATAAATATTGTCCAATGCCGTTACCTCCACCACGAGTCGTAATAGGGTTCAAATAAAAGAGGGACAGTGTTTCGTTCCGTGCCGGGTTAATCACAGTTATCCGACATCTTTCTACCTTGTCGTTGCTCATTGCCCTAACACAAATCAAACCATTGCAATACCCTACTAGTTCATTTGGGGTTTTGAAATGTGCTGATGTTAGTAAATCATTCGTTTCCCTGGAATACATTAAGTTTACTGAAGATGAAATTATTTGTATTAGAATGAGCACTGTTTTGACGAGATAAGCGAGTGTTCTGATGACATATGTTTTGTGCAGCAATTAGTTTATCATTGAAAATAGAGTTGTACCGGTACTTACTGACGCAGCCGAATCGGGCGAGTGGCCGAACTGTAATCTCGTCAAAATATTTTCGATGACTAGTTCCTGTGGAAGAATTTTACCTGAATCATCATCGATAATTCTCTTCTTCTTATTCTTCTTCCTCTTGTTACCAACACAGACAGATGCCCTTTTCCTCGTCATTTTGTGTTTCAGCCAAGTTGATTCAGAAATGGGAAAAAACGGAGAGATGAAGAAAAACCTTAACCCTAATTCTCAAAGTAGGAATTACCGATTGGTACCATTCTTATGGGCCTGATTAGTGGCAGGTCCACCCATTAAGAGTTCAATAACCGGAGGTCCATAATTAAAAGAAAAAAAAAATGGACCAAAATTTTTATTTCCAGGTCCTATACACGTGCGGAATCAATACGATGTATTTTAAAAATTCCCAAAACACCCTCCGGTATATAAAAGCACAGGAACCTATCTCTTTCATTTCAATTTATTTTCTCAATTTGTGTTTCAGAGAAGAGCTCCGAAGATGAAACCTTTTGAGATTCTCGCTCGATTCGTGAATTCAAACTCATATCTTGTAATTGGTAGGTCGATTTTCTTATTGCTACTCCTCAAGTTAGTGAATTTCATATTTGATTGTGTTTTTAAATCTAAATCATCTTGATCTTTCTGCTACTCATTAATCACTTATATCATCTTGATCTTCCATAGTTGGTGATCTTTTCGATCTTCACATATATATGGTCCTTTTTGATGTTTGATTAAATTTTCAATCTCCATACTTAATTAGTTCATTTTTGTGAAAATAGTTCAGATCTAGATGGAGAATCACGTTTTTTGTTTATTTTGTTACGAGATTTGACTATACTAGTTTCTTTTTGTTAGTTTTAGATTATTTTTTTTCCAGTTTTTTATGTATGAACCATCGGTATGTATATGTCGTACTGACAAAATACCTAATTTTTTTCTTAATATCATGTAAAATTCTTTTGATTATGTTATATACGTAGATTCATTACTAGGTTTTTGAACTCAATATTAAGATGAGATCGAGATTTAGTTATTGAGTTCGGTGATTTAATTGTTAATTTGTATTTCAAGAATTAGGTTTTTAATTAGAAGAAGGAAAGATGGTGGAAAGGGGGGAAGAAGAACAAGAGTATAATAAGAAGATTCAAAGAATCGACGGTTTGTATTTTGTGTTTTTCTTTTATGTTTTTGATCCACTTCCTTATAAACTCACTCATGGTTACTTAGTTTCTTGTGTTTTTTTGTTGTTTGAGATTGTTTGATACGCTAGAACATATATGGTATACTGAAAAGAAATGCTTTGATTTTGTTTTGCATAGATTCATCACTTATTTATATGATCCAGCAGTACATATATGGCGTACTGGGAAAAAAAGTGTTTTGATTTAGTTATATAGATTCATCATTTGTTTTGACATGCAGTTGAATTTTAGGTTGTGAATCAGCACTACATATGTGGAGTACCGAAATAACATGATTTTTTTTGTATTTATGCAATTTTCATGCTTGATTAGATGTATTATGTTGAAATTTTTACTAGATCTGATTATTTTAGCTTCATTTTGTTGGTTTGTGTTTGTTTTGAGTTTATTACACTACATTAGCTATCAGTATATATATGATGTATTTTTTTAATTAAGGGTAGGTATCTTTAAGATATAGACAGGTATATATTTTGTATATATGTTTGTCATTTGTCTTGAAATCCCTATTAATTTGTTTATTTTTTGGTATCTTTAAGATATAGACCCATATTTGTCTGTTTACAAATTTGTATTTCTTCTAAACTGCGTAATATTTTTTGACTGCGGTTTAGCTCATAAATATATGAATTTACTTTGTAGATTACTAAACCTAGTTTTAGCTATCATGCTTTCATTGTGATTGTGATCCGGTAAGGAACATGTTGCTAATTATATTCCAATAGGTTGTATCTATGAGTAGTTGTCTATTCGTTTGATGGTATGCTGTCATTTTCGTGTCTGGGTATTACCATTTTTATGAGGAGTCCTCTCGAACAAGCAAAATTGGCTGAGAGAATTGGTAATGCTATTCTCTCTTATTAATTACAATACACCATGGTTATAGGATGGTGGTGTGAAAAATGTTTTACGGACTGAGTTGAGTGCATATTCGATGTACTGAGAATATATTGAGTACATATTCGGTATACTGAAAAATTAGATGCTAGTAATCCCCACACTACCACCCAACGCAGTATGTTCGAACTAGAATAAAACATACAATACATAACATATTTACTGGATTTTCTGAGTAGTGCATAACAACTATATTGTATTTTCGTATTCAAGTAAAAAAAATTTACTGCATACCCGTCTTCACACTACTACCAATGCAGTATGTTCGAGACTAGAATAGAACATACATTACATAGCAGTTGTATTGGATTTTTTGAGAAGTGCATAACAATTGTACTTCAGTTTTTGAGGTTGAAGATGTTTCTGATATTGCATTTGTTTCTTTCTTTACAGGCATGGAGAGATAGTCCTTGTAGTTCCTGCCTAGATGCTTTCTACATGGATCCGAAAGTGCAACAACAACATCTCAATGTGTACTAAAGTTGTATTCGGCAAGCCTCCATAGACAGGTTCTCCTAGAATTACAATATTTTAGAAATTTGATTAGCAAGGGTAGTAATTTTGTGAAAGAGTAATATTATGGAGTACTAGCTAGGTTTAACCTTCCAATGTTGCCACAATCCTAAATCTCGTTTAGCTTACATTCGATGGTCACAGTGAATATATATGTGTGTGTGTGAGTGAAGCCAATATGTACTGACGATTGTGGAAGGAAGAATAACCATCTTAGCATTACGCATAGGTTTTGGATGGAATTAGTTGTGTTTTTGAATGCAATATCTGTTAGGATGCTTAAAATCCACTGAAAATATGAGTGTAGTCAATATGTACTGAAAGTGGAGAACATCCCTCTTAATATTATGAATAGGTTTTGTTTTCATTTCTTTCAATAGCTGAAATATTTTGTTTTCTCTTTAATAATGTCCAGGGAACATCACCAATGAGGCTAAACAAGTTAAGCTGGGGTTTGGGAAGAGCACTGGGTATTACTACAGGTTCACTTGTGAAATTATGAAGAACGGTTTTAAATACGTGGAGTTAAAAGTGAATGAAAATATTTTATGTTCGTTTTTTTCTTCTTCAGATGTACTCATTTTTTGTATACTTTTCTCAGTATATATTAGATGTACTCATTTATTGTATTTGAAGTTTTTCTCATCGTATATCAGATGTACCCATTTCTTGAATGTGAATTTAATCTCTATTTAGGCAAAAACACTTGATAGCTTTTGCTCAAGTATATAAATTGTTAGTTGATATCGATATATTTTAGTTTTTAGTACAACCAATATATGACATTTCTTAATGTAAAATTTGTATTTTGAAGCACAATTAATATGTAATTTCAGTACAACACCATACATACTGTAGGATTATACTGTAAAAATCGACATAGTTTTTGTTTTTGTTAGCCATAACATACTAATGAAATCGAAATCTATAGAATCGTCGAATAAAATTAGTATTATTCATTGTATTACTTATGTTCTTCTACACAGTTAAACATAAGAGCAAATAAAATTAGCTTACTTCAACATTGCAGCTACATTAGAAACTAATATATATATCAAGGGTCCAAGATTCTAACAAAAAAGAAGAATAGAAGATAAACAAAGAGGAAAAAAAAATTAAACATAAAACTAGATCTTCCACTCCAGTGCTACCAATACCAAGACCACCACCAACACTGCCACTACTAAACTATGTCTCCCGGCACCAATACTTGTCACATTATAAAAGTTAGTTTCATGTCAAAATGAGTATGTAATGCAGTTGGACAAGATCTAAATAACTTCCTACTGGATTTCGTGACAACCTTACCTGCAAAATTAATTAGTTTTGTTTCAGTATAGCATTTATGTACTGCACATTCATAGTTTAAGCATAAACATATAGTTCTTTTTATAAGTATGGGCGTTATGTACTGGAAACTTATAGTGCTTCACACACCTACAATTATATACAAAAGCATACTGTGATGTTCAAACATTGTTTTTTATCAGTACGAGAGATAGGTACTTACTCATACTATCTAACAGGTGTATATACAATCATAAATGAAAGCATAAGCAAAGTTGTTCAATGAGTAAGGGTTATGTACTACAAATTTATAATGCATGACACACTTACGAATCATATAATAGTTGCTATTTAATCAGTATGGAAGTTATGTATTGCCAGTAAATAATGTCTAAAACATACACAATCACATAGGTAAGCATAAACATGGTTCTTTTTTTTATCAGTATGTGAGATATGTACTCAAATCCATATTGTCTAACAGATATACAATCATAAATGAAAGTATGTTAATGCCTATTTCATCAGTATGCGAGATATGTATTGATGGATCATTCTCTCATAAACCAAAAATATCAAGCGACAATGATATTTTCCAACATGATTTTTTTCACCAATATAGCAGATATGTACTGGTAGATCATGGTCTTTGGAAGCAAAAATAACAAGCTGCATGTTACTTTTTCATGATTGTTTCTAGCATAATCTATCTTTTTCACCAGTATAAGAGTTATGTACTGGTGGATCATTGTCTTTGAAACCCAAAATAACAAGCTGCATGTAACTTTCATGATTTTTCACCAATATGTGAAATATGTACCGGTGGATCATTGTCTCTTAAACAAAAATTACAAACAAAACTGAAATAAAACATATCTAGTACCTTTCTTCTGTGAAGTCGATACTCCTTTGTTGGGTTTTTCTGTTCACGGATTTGGTTTTCCGTCTTGATGATTCTTCAAAATCACTTTCTTCTGATCTAAGAGCAGTAGTATCTTCCCGTATTTCTTCTTGTTCTCATTTTCTCTAATTTTTTTTGACCTAGATCGAATCTATGTATTTTTCTGAAACTTTTCTGACCTAGATATGAAATTAGGTATCGGAAATGATATACGAGTGATTATTGATGATTTTTTAGTTGTTTGCTTTCTATGATTCAATTAAAAACATTCAATTGAATGCTTCAATATATGGATTTCATCAAATGATTTCCGGTTTTGATTTACGTTTTATGTTGTTTTTTTTAATGGGTTTTGATTTTGCGATATTGGTTCTGTGGAGAGGAGAAATAGGATATCGGGAGAAGGAGGCTGCTTCACACGTTTTGTTAGAAGGGCAGGAGTGTCTTTTTCATGTTTCAAAGTAATTTGGACCTCCTAATAACAATAAAATCCGGTAGGACCCTATAATAAATAACTAGATGGGCTTTGGACCAAAGAAGAAATTTTCCATTCTCAAATGAAGTATAAAAGAGATAACCGGGCTCTAGTTTTTAGGCCCACGACTTCTGCCTGACAATTACCAAGGGAGGTGCTAGATCGGTTAAGGATCAGATATACATCTTATAATGTACCAAATATTATTTTTTTTGATGCAAAAGAAGAAGTATTATTGATTAAGGATCAAATTGTGTGACAGCAAATGACCTTCAATGACACTCGGTGGACTTTCTAACCAAATACTAGTAACTCTAGACTTGTTGCTGAATTTAGCAAGTTTATCAGCAACTTTATTACATTTCCTTGGAACAAAACAACACTCCCAGATTTGAATACTTTGTAAACTCTCAAGAGCATCAAGCAAAATGTTTTCATTCTCCCATGCTATTGTTGGCGCCTTGTTGTTGATATAGCTTTCAATCCCTTGAAGGTCTGTTTCCAAGATGACTTTTGCCAGTTGCAACTCCAAACTCCAAGTAACAGCATCTCTGAATGCTATACATTCTGCTTGCTCCAAGTTTGCTATTCCTGCATAGCATTTTCCGAGCCCTCCTCTCCATTTTCCTGCATGATCACGTAAAACAAGAGCAGTCCCAATTAGTCCAGTATTTGGATCATAAGAGGCATCACAATTTAATTTTAGAAATGAAAAAACTGGTGGTATCCACTGTGAATTATAGTGAGTTGTAATAGTTTTTCGCAGCTCTAATTTCTAGCTGCTTAGTATTAAGATTTTCCCAGTAGCTGGTAAAACTTAACACTTTTCTTGCAACCCCTTCTGGAGCTGCTTTCGATATTCTGACACTGAACCCCACATCTTGTATTCCATAAGTCCAACAAACTGCCATTGCAGTATGAAGCCAGCTTGTATTGCCTATTTGTTATTGATGCATTTGCCACCAGCTTTCAAACATAGTCTCTATAGTGCTATAATTTCCTGTAAGAACTGTAGAACCCCCTGGCACAAGTAGCCAAACTTCTCTTGAGAATGGGCACGTGAATAAGACATGCATCAAATCCTCATCAAATTGATTACATAAAGAGCACTGCTGATTGATGTGACTGCAGACCCTTGCATATCTTTCCTTGGTAGGAAGAATATCCAAAAAACATTTCCAGAAAAAATGTTTTATTCTTGGCCAAACTTGAAAATTCCAAAACTCTTTTCAACTTATGTTAGTGCCTGCGATAAGATTTGAAGTCTGTAGATTACCTTTGATGATATCAAACAACCTGTTGTAGGAAGATTTCAAAGAGAAATTACCATTTTTTGTGAGTTTCCAGATAAGTTTATCCTCAGCTGATGCAGGGATGTTCATTTTCAGTATCAGATTTGCAGTTGTAGTATCAAACAAATGCTGGACTAAGGGAGTATTCCACAGTCTGGTACTATGAATTATGAGTTCCTTTACCCATAGATAGTTCTCAGAATCTATCACATCTTCTCTTGGTACTGGAGGGTTATCCAACCCCATAACAGATACATCCAACCAAATTTTTATGTTATTCCCTTTACAACTCTCCAACGGTTGTGTTGCTTGATAAAAGTAATTTGCTTTTGTATACCATTCCAAGACCATGAACAATTACTCTTAATAGTAGCATGAATCAAACTGGTACCTGAGAAATACTTTGCCTGCATTGCTGATAGACACATTTTTGTGTCTAAGTTGTCCTTAATTTTCTATATTGTTAGCACTCAATTTTGTACTAATTTTGGTATTTTATGTGTTTGTAGACATTTTTGGGAAACAAACATTTTTGGAAAAATCGGCTCGAAAAGTTGTCTACAGCACCCCCGGAGGACATTTGCTATGCGGACTCTCACTTTGGTTAAGGGGCACCTCAATTACTAAGGGGCACCCCAATTACTATTTACACCCCAGGGGCACCAACTGCTATTCACACCCCCATCTCTGTTAGGGGGGAGGTCGTCCCCTTCATTTGAGTTTTCAGTTTGGCGGGAAACTATGTGCATCAATGGCAGAATTTAGGGTTCGCGTTTTTGGCGGAATTGAAGGAGACTCAATGGCTGAAATTTCATGGGAAGGCCTGTTTAGGCTTAACAGGCATGGTATGATCGACGTTTTGAGTTATAATTGGATGGAGATTCAGATTGAAGAAGTCAGGGAGTTGCGTATTTTTCTTTTAAAAACCCGATTATCCCTGTTTTGGATTTGGATTTGGAGGAGTTTTAAGGAGATTCAACGGCTGAAGTTGATTGGGTTTGTTCCTCTGAGTGTAACAGACGTCGTACAGTCGTTCGGTTCATCTATATTTGACTGGAGAATTTGTTAGAAGTAAAACAGGGCAGTCATACACGGTGGCTTTATTCTCGGGATTTTGGTGATATTTTTGGGTAGCTGGCATGTGGATAGGCAGTGTTTTGCTCCGACTGATATGAGGATCAACGATTATGGCGTGTGTAAGCCTCCAATAAACGCATGCATTCAAGAAAAAGGAATAAAAATATAATCCGGAGCTGGCAGATGATTAAAAGATTTTTTGATGGTTGTAGTAATGAAGGTTCGAACTCTAAGACTTGTGAAGGTGAAGGATTTTTAGATTTATAAAAATTATATACAAAAATATTGACAAATTGGTAGAGAGGTATTGGGACTAATGATTCGGCCAATCTTCATAACATATGGCTCAATGATTATTCTCAACAATAATCGCTTAAAACATATATGGACTCTTATTTTGCCAAAGTAGATTCTCAAAACATTGATTGTAAATGTTAAGCATGCAACATCAAATCACCTAAGCTAAGCATAACCCATTTTATCAAATAACACCCAATTTAATCAAATCATATTTCAATTAATTTTTAATGCAAAATTCTTAAAAAGAATTAATAAAATTACCCATGTATGAAGCTCGGCCTCCTCCGTCGTCCTAGTGTTGGGGTTTAACTCATCATAGTAAAAATTCTCTCAAAATAATTTATTATGGCTCAAAAATGGTTTACAAATGATGAGAATATGAGAAATACAATAAAACCAGAGAACTACGACCCTCAGTGACAAAATAAGACTGCTGCCCCTATGTCGCAAACTCTATGGAAAATAAGACTACCTGATGTACGACCCACAGGTGTGAGTCGTTATTACTGTAGAAAAACGACTGTCCTCGCGAGTCCGTTCTTCGTGTTCTTGGTCAGTAGCAGCAGCAACAACAGGGTTTCATCAACTCTTGATTTCTGCTTCTCTGGACCTCCTATCGACCCCAAACTCTCGACACCCTCTCTGCTCAACCCCAGCAACCTATTTATAGCCAACATACCCATCGAATCTCGCTCATTCACTCCATATAATTCTCCATTACTCGGAAAATATTTTTTTCCATTTTCTTCACTGTCAGCCGAGATATGATCTTCTCCATCCCCTCTGCCTGCGCATATGAGCTGTAATACTTCCATAGTTGCATAAACACTTAAGAAGATCAGATATCTTCCCCATTTAGTCCACAAAACTTCCCAAAAATTCCTCTCACAGAGAAATCGAGCGTATCTTCCCTGTTTAACTCTCGATTGAAAGTTAGCGGATTCTAGCCAAATTTAACTCATTCCAACGCTCAGAATAATCTTGTTATACTCAATAAATATGACCCAATTAATTCCAGCCATTTAGTTTCTCCACAAATCCATCGAAAATCAATTTGAAAATCTGCGAGGGAGAGAATATATTTTCCCGCCAAAAATGAAATTTGAATTATGAGAAGAAAAGTGTCCTCCCCCTAATCCTGTACGGGTGTCCCTTTAGCAATTGGGGTGGAAATAGTAATTTTTCTGGGTTCCTCCGGTACATTTCTGGGACGCTTCAGGTGCATTTCTGAGGTGCCACCGGTACATTATCCTGGGGTGTAAAACACTACTTTTCGAGCTCATTTCGCCGCAAAGGCTTATTTCTCTAAAAACATCTACAAAAACACAAAATAACACAATAAGTACTTAATCGAGTCTAACAATACAGAATATTGAGAACAAAATAGACACATAAATGCGTCTATCAAATACCCCCAAACTTATTATTTGCTAGTCCTCGAGCAAAAATAAAAAAATAAAACCGAGTTAATCTCGGGAGGGCTTACAAGAGATATACCCACAAAACCTTAATACTCCAGACCCTATCTATCTACAATGAACCTTGGAAGGCACTAAAGAATCTTCTTGGTTGACATACTTATTGACTACAAGAGGAAGTACCCTGATGCGAAATTCCAATTGATGTACACGAGTTTGCACTCAAGCATACTAAAATTCATATATAAGTGAAAGAGCTCTACTCAGATAGTTGCACTATGGACATCATATTCGGAGTCAAACTAATCACATGGAAAGATTAAGAGATGGATATAGAAAAACATAGATGGTTTTGATGTTTACTAAGTGAACGGCGTTTCCCATATCTGTCTGAAGGCCACTGCCAGAATGAACCTATCCTAATGGACTGAGATACCGGTCTGACTAATATCAACACAACTGGCATATACCAGGGAACCAGTGGTCAATAACTTAAATCTAGATCAACAAACTGGCAAATACAAGGGAACCAGCAGTTGACTACACAGAACAATAACCTTTTTTTTTTAACTTAACGGCATGAATAGATCTTTTTGATCCAAGCGCATGCTTCTTGTCAGCAGATTACACGATAGTTCCCACGGGTCCTGCATTCCACGCTTGCTTAGGCGACTGAAACAGGGAGAACACACGCATATTGCTATCCAAGTGTTAATACTTATTCCGATTGGTCTAACTGGTCCGGTATTTTTTTTTTAGTAACTCAGTCACTCTAATTCACCCTAGCAGTGGTAACAACTTGAATCGTGTGCCCCACCTAATCACTTAGAGTACATAGTTTAAAAACAAAATAAAAATAGAAGTGAAAAGGACTCAACGAGATATGGTGAAACTATCATGTTATTTCTAACACCTGAGCTCCGTGCTTTTATGAATAGACTCTTTAGATGTTTCCATCTAATCAGATTGGTTCCTCAACTCCTACAACCAAAATGCTTCCATCCACTTAGATTGGTTAGTGCCATCCTAAATACGCATAAATTTCTAGGCTCTGGAGTTTATTTATTGCAACTAAAAAGTTTCTCCCATACCCCCAAACTTAAATCTAACATTGTCCTCAATGTTCTAAAGATAAAATTAAAAGCACGAACAAGGAGAAACGGTTACCATTTGAAGCAAAATAGTTAAGGAAAGATATTACCGTGTTGCATGAGATTGGGTTACCTCCCAAGAAGTGCTAATTTTAAAGTCTTCAGCCAGACTTAGGAAAGGATTAGTCAACTCGAACCATAAAATAACAGTCGAAATAACTATGGGTCTTCAAAACTAAATAGAGCTGACCAAAGGAAACTGCAATGAACCAAGAAAGTGGACAAGAATAGCATGCCCTTACCTAGTTTCCTGAAAACTATCGCTAATTGCGGTTCAGGTTCTATGAAAGGGTCTAAATAGAATATTTTCATTGGCTGCGTTTCTTCATAGATGGGATCCAAATCACTAGGTCTTAGAGTCTGTAAAAACTCAAATACGAACTTAGAATCACGAAGTAATAACCTAAATAATTGTGGATCCTCTAAGTCAATCAGATATGACTTACATAGTTGACCACAATGAGAGTAGTGGTCATTCTTAGGAAAATGTGTCGATTCTATTAACCTAAAGTACTTAGGCTTAGTCTCAGAACTTAATATTCGACTCATTTGAAACATTCCCACAGTTGGAAGAAAACTATTTGGTGGGAAAACAAAGTCAATCTGGGTATCATAGCCTGGGAAAACCACATCAACCAGAGGATGGGTTTCTAAAAACTGAACTCCTTCATGGACATCATTAGGCTCGGGAAAACGAGTATGAAGGTAATCTTGTAAAATGGTCGAGGCACATATATCAAGTCCTAAGTGTGGGGACTTTTTGAGAGTTAAAGGTAAGGCACTAGGGAAGTGATAATCACCCCCAAACTTAGAGTTTTCAGTGTCTCTAGATAGACCTCTAATTATTTCTTGAATTTCCGTATATTCAGAGTCCTTAAAATATTCAAGAGATTCTTCTAAGTTATTATCAGGTAGTGCATCTTTACTCATCTCTACGGGTCTATCTTCTTCTTCCAAGACTATTGTTTCTAAGTCGCTAGACTCTAAAACAGTATTTTCGAAATGAACCCGTTCCTCTAAACCACTATCGGCTTCGTAATCAAAAGGAAAATCTACATCGTCTAAAACGGTGGTATCCCTAATCAAATCCTCGTCCTTTTGAATAGGTGAATAATCATAAAAATTATTTGGATTTGAACTAGAAATATATAATCACTATACAGCTCAATTGGATTACTAGACTCCTGATCACTATGCCTACATATTTCAGATTCTTCATCATGCTATCCTCATCATCATATATACTGATTGAACCTTATCTAAATAGTAGTGTCTTTTATTCTAACCTCGTCCTCTAAATTAGGCAATATATTTCATCTCAAGGGTAAAATTGGAAACACTATTTTGGAATGTAAGATTATTTCGAGCAAGTCTTTCGTTCGTCTCAGCCATCAGCTTGAGGGATCCTCTATAGAAAGTTCACTCATTATTGTAGTTCTTTCGTCTAGAATTACACTATTCATCTCAGCTAACTTACGCGTCGACTCAGCTAACTCCCTGAGGGACTCTTCTAAAGGAGGAATAGGAACAGAGGGATCATAAAAAGGACTACTTTTCAATAGTTTGATTGTATCCTCTAGAGACGAAGAACTAGTACTATAATCTTCTTGCTCGTAAGACTGATGCATGTGTGGATAGTAATTGGGCTCACCAGGGTATGACCCATATCCTTCCAAATGATGGCGTTCCCAACCACTATTCCCAACATGGTCATAGAAAGGGTGATGTCCATATTCAAATTCAGGTCGATATTCATTGTATTGGCTTCTATCATACCAGCTCGACATTCTTAAATGCAAGGGAATTCTACACAACCACAAACAAGGCCGACTCGACTCCACCAAAGCAAACCTAAAGATTTCTAGCCAACAAAAAGCATGATGGTTCCACTTAGATTGTTTTCTAGACCAGCTTCTATTCCTTAGAAAAGGAATTCGTTACAATTTGAGCACACCCCTCTGGAATTAATCCGAGCTAATGTAAGTTGAATCGAGGCGAGGGAAGCGTAGTAGAGCTTTGATACCCAAGGCCTCACCGCATTAGAAGGAAGCGCAGTCACGCATTCAACTCACAGAAACCATCATGAACTTTGAAGTGTGCTTAAAGAGGAACCAATATTTTTCGAACGAGTTTCCTATTAAGCTCGTTACCCTATCGGTCTCATTCTATTCCAAATTTTAAATCTTGGGTTCGCGTTAGGTTTTGTTTTCCTAAGGCGGGCAAGAAGGGAGCGGTGATGAAATCCGAACCCTTATCTTGTACTGGCCAGGCCTTTCCCTTTACTAGGAATTTAAAAACAGTCCAAATTCGTCCTCAATCAATGAATCACCTTAAGGAATACAGTAACTCGCTTACAGGAGATTCGCGAGTGTTTTGATGGACTTACCTCCCGTACCAGACGGGGGATGAACCGTTGAAGTCGACTCGGGCCACGACTCCTATATCATGTACGAACCCGAGGGGCCGAGACGATATAGTAATCGTCGTCCTTCCTTGCACACAGTTTATATAAATTTTTTTTTTTAATAATACCCTTCCGTAGGGTAAAAAATAAAATAAAGTCCAATTGTTTAAAGTCCAAAGTCCAAAATAAATAAATAAAAAAATTACCGTTTTCCTCACACACTCTAAAAAAAAAATTAAAAATTAAAAATTAAATCCTAAAATTGTCCTTTTTTTTCTTCTCTTTTCGCTTTTCGCTTTAAGATTTTTCCTCTCCAAGTCCTTAGTGCTACACTTCGAACCTGTAATACAAAGACACAACCAAAGAGACGTAAAAAAGAACAAATGGAATAAATAAAAAAATAAAAACCTAAAAATTCTACCTAAGCACAAATCCGCGTCGACGGCGCCAAAATGATTAAAAGATTTTTTGATGGTTGTAGTAATGAAGGTTCGAACTCTAAGACTTGTGAAGGTGAAGGATTTTTAGATTTATAAAAATTATATATAAAATTATTGACAAATTGGTAGAGAGGTACTGGGACTAATGATTCGGCCAATCTTCATAACATAGGGCTCAATGATTTATTCTCAACAATAATCGCTTAAAACATATATGGACTCTTATTTTTCCAAAGTAGATTCTCAAAATATTGATTGTAAATGTTAAGCATGGAACATCAAATCACCTAAGCTAAGCATGACCTATCTAATCAAATAACACCCAATTTAATCAAATCATATTTGAATTAATTTTTAATGCAAAAGTCTTAGAAAGAATTAATAAAATTACCCATGTATGAAGCTCGGCCTCCTCCGTCGTCCCAGTGTTGGGGTTTAACTCATCATAGTAAAAATGCTCTCAAAATAATTTATTATGGCTCAAAAATGGTTTACAAATGATGAGAATATGAGAAATACAATAAAACCAGAGAACTACGACCCTCAGTGACAAAATAAGATTGTTGCCGCTGTGTCGCAAACTCTATGGAAAATAAGACTGCCTGATGTACGACCCACAGGTGTGAGTCGTTATTACTGTAGAAAAACGACTGTCCTCGCGAGTCCGTTCTTCGTGTTCTTCATCAGCAGCAGCAGCAACAATAGAGTTTCATCAACTCTTGATTTCTGCTTCTCTGGACCTCCTATCGACCCCAAACTCTCGACACCCTCTCTGCTCAACCCCAGCAACCTATTTATAGCCAACATACCCATCGAATCTCGCTCATTCACTCCATATAATTCTCCATTACTCGGAAAATATTTTTTTCCATTTTCTTCACTGTCAGCCGAGATATGATCTTCTCCATCCCCTCTGCCTGTGCATATGAGCTGTAATACTTCATTAGTTGCATAAACACTTAAGAAGATCAGATATCTTCCCCATTTAGTCCACAAAACTTCCCAAAAATTCATCTCACAGAGAACTCGAGCGTATCTTCCCTGTTTAACTCTCGATTGAAAGTTAGCGGATTCTAGCCAAATTTAACTCATTCCGACGCTCATAATAATCTTGTTATACTCAATAAATATGACCCAATTAATTCCAGCCATTTAGTTTCTCCACAAATCCATCGAAAATCAATTTGAAAATCTGCCAGGGAGAGAATATATTTCCACCCCTTTAGAAATTGGGGTGGAAATAGTAATTTTTCTGGGTTCCTCCGGTAGATTTCTGGGACGCTTCCGGTGCATTTCTGAGGTGCCACCGGTACATTATCCTGTAGTGTAAAACACTAATTTTCGAGCTCATTTCGCCGCAAAGGCTTATTTCTCTAAAAACATCTACAAAAACATAAAATAACACAATAAGTACTTAATCGAGTCTAACAATACATAATATTGAGAACAAAATAGACACATGAATGCATCTATCAGCAGAGTTAATGAGGATTACTCGGATTAATGATCGAAGATTTTTGATGTTGTCCAGTATATATGGGCTGTTGGGATGTTGTAGAGGGGGGATGGAGAGTTTGAGAGAGGAATAAAACACCACAGAGTCGAAAAATCAAGCTGCAGAAACTCCATTTCTACTGCTGCAAAGCTAAAGAACACGAAGAACAGACTTACCAGGACAGTCGTTTTCCAACAGTGACAACGACACTTAGCCGTGGGTCGTATAGCTAAAGTGGTTGCGACACATAGTGACAGTCGTAGAAGCTACAGCGTCAGTAACAGTTTATTGTTGTATCTGTAACAATTATAACTGTTACAAAGGCCCTATTTTATACCTTTTATTCTTGTAAACACCTTTTTGAGCTATGAAAAATTCCTTTGAGTGTGTTTTCACCATGCGGAGCTAGACCCCATCACTGGGACAACGGAGGAAGCAACTTTTCATGATTGTGGTAAATGAATTAATTCTTTTATTGACTTTTTGCATAGATTTAATTGTTTTATGATTTCTATTAATTATTTGTTGTTTTGTTAGATGCCGCATGCTTAGTTCTAAATAATTTAGATGCGTCACGCTTTTAAATTACAAATAATATTTTACGAAATCTATTTTTTGGCAAAGAACTAGAGTCACAACTTCTTTTGTTTGAGATATATTGTCTAGAGTTAATGACTGAACCATAACAGTATGAAAAGTAGTGGAATCCCGCGTCTCAGCGTCTCTTCATCTTGTGACAAATTGTGTATATATATTTTTCCTTATTTTCTTTATTAAGTCTTAAAACAAATTCTCAACAAATCTGAGTGAACGAATCATCTTACTACAACATCATTGAAAAATACCATCAATTTTTGGCGCCGCCGACGCGGATTTGTTTATAAATTTGTTTTTAGGATTTTTTTTTATTTGTTCCTTTTTACGCCTTTTGGTACTTCTTGTTTGCTTTCAGATTTGGAACTGAGCTAAAGAAAAGGGGAGAAAGTGCTGAAAACAAAAGCGAAGCCAAAGAAGAAAATAAATGAGGAATCCAAAAGGAGTGAAGAAGAAATTTTTTGTATCTAGATATTCTATTTTATTTTTTTATTTTTAGAAATTGTAATTAAGGTTTTTATTTTTGTAATCTTTTATTTTTGGACATTTTTTTTTCGGACATTGAACTTTGGGACTTTATTTTTTTTAAACCCTACGAAGGGTAGTTTTAAATATAAACTGTGTGCAGAGAAGGACGACGATTACGATATCGTCTCGGCCCCTCGGGTTCGTACACGACATTGGAATTGTGGCCCGAGTCGACTTCAACGGTTCATCCCCCGTCTGGAACGGGAGGTAAGAATTCTAAACACCCGCGAATCCCCTGTCAGCGGGTTTACTGGATGATATTGTATGCCTATATGTTGAGGACCTGAAATCGGATTTAATTTTCTAGTAAAGGGCAAGGCATGGCCAAATCAAGATAAGGACTCGGATTTCATCACCGTTTCCTTCTTGCCCGCCTTAGGAACTAGTAACCTACGCGAACCTAAGCCTAAAATTTTGACTAGAACGATACCGATAGGGTAACGAGCTTAATAGGAAAGTCATTCGAAAAATATTGGTTACTCTTTTAAGCATACTTCAAAATTCATGATAGTTTCTGTGAGTTGAATGCATAACTGCGCCGCCTTGTAATGCGGTGAGGCCTTGGGTATCAAAGCTCCACGCAGCTTCCCTCGCCTCTATTCAACTTACTTTGACTCGGATTGATTCCAGAGGGGTTTGCTTAAATTGTAACGAATTCCCTTTCGAATGATTAGAAGCTGGTCTAGAAACAATCTAAGTGGAGCCATCATGCTTTTTGTTTGCTAGATAAATTAGGTTTGTTGTGGTCGAGTCAGCCTTCTTTGTGTTTGTTTAGAATTACCTTGCAGTTAGGATGTCGAACTGGTATTATAATAGCCAATACAATGAATATCTGACTGAGAAGTATGAACATTATTCCTATTATGACCAGAGTGTGAATAGTGGTTGGGAACGCCATCCTTTTGAAGGATATGGGTCATACCATGGTGAGCCAGATTACTATCCACATGCATACCAGTCATGCGAGCAAGATTCTTATAATTCCTCTCCTCTAGATGAAGCACGTAAGATACTTGAGTCAACGCGTGAGTTACTTGAGTCGACATATAAGTTAGCGGACACAGATGACTTAGTTATGGACGAAAGAACTTTAACGGTGAGTGAACCTTCTTTAGAAGATAATCTCAGGAAGTTAGTTGAGTCAACATGTAAGTTAACTGAGTAAACACGTGAGTTTGCTGAGTTAACACGTATGCATAAATTAGAGACGGAAGAAAGAACTGCTCGAATTACTCGTGATTGCCAATATATTCTTTCCTATCTCACCCGTGAAAATGAGGATAATTTTTATAATGATGAAGATGAAGAGGTTAGAATTGGTGACACAACTTGTTTAGATGAGGTTCGATCATTTTCATGTTAGAATAATGATGACTATGATGAGGATAGTATTGATGAAGAACATGAAATATGTAGGCACAGTGATCAGGAATTTGTTACTCCAATTGAGCTTTATAATGATAGTGTTGTTTCTAGTTCAAATCCAAATAATTTTAATAATTATTCACCTATTCAAAAGGATGAAGATTTGACTAGAGATACCACTGTTTTAGACGATGCGGTTCATGATCCTTTAGCCTGCAGTGTGTTGGATAATCCATTATTTGATGTGCCTATCAGTGAATCATAGGAAGTTATTATGATTCACACCTTAGTTAATGAGCCTTTACTAGAAAATTACGCTGATAATCCTTTATATGATTGTGATGATGGTTTAGAGGAAAGAGTTTACCCTGAGAATACTGTTTTAGAATCTAGCGATTTAGAAACACTAGTCTTAGAAGATGATAAAATCGTAAAAATGAGTGAGGATGAACCCAACTTAGAAGAATCAATTGACCATTTCCAGGAATCTGATGACCTAGATATTAAGGAAGTTGTGACTAGTCTTTATAGAGACACAGAAAACTCTAAGTTTGGGGGTGATTATTATTCTCCGTGTTCTTTAACTCTTAGAAAGTTCCCTCGTGTAGGACTTGACATTTATGCCTCAACCATCTTATAAGATTATATTCATACATGTTTTACTGAACCTAATGTTGTTCAGAAAGAAGCTCAGTTGTTAGAAACCCATCCTCTGGTTGATGTGGTTAACCCAGGATATGATACCAAGATTGACTTTGTTTTCCCACCAAAAACTTTTCAACCAATTGTGGGAAAATATGATTTTCAGATGTGTCGGTTATTAAGTTTTGAGACTAAACCTAATTACTTTAGGACATTAGGGTCGACACGTTTTCTTAAAGAAGACCACCTGTTTAATTGTGGTCAACTGTGTGAGCCAAATCTAATTGACTTAGAGGAACCCCAATTATTCAGGTTGTTGTTATGTGCTTCTAAGTTCTTAGTTGAGTTTTTCCAGACTCTAATGCCTGAACCGGATCTTCGCTTTGAGGAAATCCAACCGATGAAAGCTTTTTATTTAGACCCTTTTATAGAGCCTGAACCTGAACCACAACTAGATGTAGTTGTCTTAAGCAAGGGTATGTTCGGTATCTTCTTGGTTTGTTGCACTTTCCTCTTCTTGTGGGTAATACTTTTTGATCCAGATGACCCACAAGTATTCCGGCTATTGCTATATGATTCTACGAGGTGACTAATTCCTTTTGATGTCTGGCTGAAGACCTTAAACTTAGCACTTCTTGGGAGGTAACCCATTTTCATGCGACACGGTAATATTCTTCCTTATTTCTTTTCCCCCAAGTGGTAATAGTTTCTCCTTGTTCATGTTTTTAATTTTATCTTTAGAACATTGAGGACAATGTTAGATTTAAGTTTGGGGGTAAGGGAGAAACTTCTAGCGTCACACAGTATACGGTTAGCTAAGTTTACATACTGGTTCTCACCGAAAAGATAGAAATTAGAATGCTAGAGATAACAACCTATTGAGACATTAGAGAAAAAGACATTGAGATCTTTGAAATTCAGGAGAGAACTTGTTCCTTTTAGAGGGTAACCGTGATGGACCTAACCATCCATGATGGAAAGGCAAGTAGGTCAGGAAATGCCAGAAAGACTAAGCAACCTCACAATGTAGTCTTAGTTACTGGATTGCGACTCTCTCTCAGTAGAAACTTATCATCATCAACAAGCTGGGCGACATCAAAATCTATGAAAAAAGTTGAAGACGTTTAAGGTTTAGAAGCAACAATAGAAGAGAATAATTCAAAAATCAAAGTTGAAGACTTAGTTACAAAAAGTTATAAGAGCAAACGATTTAAGTTGTTGAAGTTCATGATACCAAGACATCACAAGTTGCGAAGATCCAAGTTCTAAGTCCTTCTCTCATGGCCATGTAAATTTTTGTCTTGTAATTATTTTGTTACTAAAAAAAAAATGTAAAAAAAAAAAGAAAAAAGAAAATCATCATTGCGTTCTTTTTGTTATATAATTAGTTTTTTGTTTTTTGTTCAATAAGGTCATAGGGAAGTAGAAATTTTTAAGTCAAGCAAGAAATCGAAGAGAAGAGTTAATTGTCAAGGCTCTATGAGGTTCGATAGTTTATCATCAACAGTTGAAGACCGAAGAAGACGTTGTTTCTACTGAGCACTATGAGAGAGTCGAAGAAAGATACATTTGGTTGCTTTGTTAGTCCGCTTTCAATCTGGCACAAGATCTTTCTAGCACTGGTTTAACTCATCACACGTAATTAGTCCAGCTGTGTAGCAGATGTCCCTTTCATCTTTATCTCTCTCCTAATCTTATCCATCTGTAAAGAAGCGGACGCATATTACAATGTTTATCTAGATGTGTAGCGGATATCTCTTTATCTAGCAGTGTTGCGGATGTGTGTCCCCTTTTCTTCAGTCAGCTTTAGAGCTGACACCTTTAATTTCTCTTGCATTCTAGTTACTTGGAGATAGGTTGAGAATATGTATGTCCTCATAGCTCTTTGGATACTTGTGACCAATTAGAAGTCATGGTTTTGTGGGTACACCTCTGGTAAACCCTCCCGAGATTAACTCGGTTTTATTTTTTTTGTTTTGCTCGAGGACTAGCAAATAATAAGTTTGGGGGTATTTGATAGACACATTTTTGTGTCTAAGTTGTCCTCAATTTTCTATATTGTTAGCACTCAATTTTGTACTAATTTTGGTATTTTATGTGTTTGTAGGCATTTTTGGGAAACAAACATTTTTGGAAAAATCGGCTCGAAAAGTTGTCTACAACACCCCCCGGAGGACATTTGCTATGCAGACTCTCACTTTGGTTAAGGGGCACCTCAATTACTAAGGGGCACCCCCAATTACTATTTACATCCCAGGGGCACCAACTGCTATTCACACCCCCATCTCTGTTAGGGGGAGGTCGTCCCCTTCATTTGAGTTTTCAGTTTGGCGGGAAACTATGTGCATCAATGGCAGAATTTAGGGTTCGCGTTTTGGGCAGAATTGAATGAGACTCAATGGCTGAAATTTCATGGGAAGGCCTGTTTAGGCTTAACAGGCATGGTATGATCGACGTTTTGAGTTATAATTGGATGGAGATTCAGATTGAAGAAGTCAGGGAGTTGCGTATTTTTCTTTTAAAAACCTGATTATCCCTGTTTTGGATTTGGAGGAGTTTTAAGGAGATTCAACGGCTGAAGTTGATTGGGTTTGTTCCTCTGAGTGTAACAGACGTCGTACAGTCGTTCGGTTCAGCTAGATTTGACTGGAGAATTTGTTAGAAGTAAAACAGGGCAGTCATACACGGTGGCTTTATTCTCGGGATTTTTGTGATATTTTTAGGTAGCTGGCATGTGGATAGGCAGTGTTTTGCTCCGACTGATATGAGGATCAACGAGTATGGCGTGTATAAGCCTCCAATATACACATGCATTGAAGAAAAAGGAATAAAAATATAATCCGGAGCTGGCAGAGTTAATGAGGATTACTCGGATTAATGATCGAAGATTTTTGATGTTGTCCAGTATATATGGGCTGCTGGGATGTTGTAGAGGGGGGATGGAGAGTTTGGGAGAGGAATAGAGCACCACAGAGTCGAAAAATCAAGCTGCAGAAACTCCATTTCTGCTGCTGCAAAGCTGAAGAACACGAAGAATAGACTTACCAGGACAGTCGTTTTCCAACAGTGACAACGACACTTAGCCGTGGGTCGTATAGCTACAGTGGTTGCGACACATAGTGACAGTCGTAGAAGCTACATCGTCAGTAACAGTTTATTGTTGTATCTGTAACAATTATAACTCTTACAAAGGCCCTGTTTTATACCTTTTCTCCTTGTAAACACCTTTTTGAGCAATGAAAAATTCCTTTGAGTGTGTTTTCACCATGCGGAGCTAGACCCCATCACTGGGAAAATGGACGAAGAAACTTTTCATGATTGTGGTAAATGAATTAATTCTTTTATTGACTTTTTGCATAGATTTAATTGTTTTATGATTTCTATTAATTATTTGTTATTTTTTTAGATGCCGCATGCTTAGTTCTAAATAATTTAGATGCGTCATGATTTTAACTTACAAATAATATTTTACGAAATCTATTTTTGGCAAAGAACTAGAGTCACAACTTCTTTTGTTTGAGCTATATTGTCTAGAGTTAATGATTGAACCATAACAATATGAAAAGTAGTGGAATCCTGCGTCTCAGCGTTTCTTCATCTTGTGACAAATTGTGTATATATATTTTTCCTTATTTTCTTTATTAAGTCTCAAAACAAATTCTCAACAAATCTGAGTGAACGAATCATCTTACTACAACATCATTGAAAAATACCATCAATTTCCTTTACCCATTGAGCATCTCCATTTGTACATCTCCTCCATGCTGCTCTGACTAAGAGAGCTTGGTTTAAAACCTTCAAATCTTTGAAACCTTGACCACCTTGAGTTTTATGCAGATTCAAGTTTTTCCATGAAGTATAGTACGTACCTCTTTTTTCTTCATATCCCCACCAAAAATCCCTCTGTGCTGCATCAATTTTCTTAATGATGTCAATTGGGATTTGAAGACAACTCATAAAATATGAAGGAATAGTATTTGTGGATGTCTTTATCATTAAAGATTTACCACATTGAGACATAATCTTACCATTCTAGGCTGAGAGTCTATTCTTAACTCTGTCATACAGATGAGTGAAGCACGAGATTTTATTTTTGCCAATAATAAAAGGTATACTTAAATATTTATCATTGGAGTTCATTCTAGGCATCTTCAATCTCCTCGTTAACAGTCTGTAGAAACATTGTGGTACATTTGAACTGAAGTGCACTTGACTTAGTGAAATTCACCATCTGTCCTGAGGCATTTCCAAAATCTTGAATTATTTTTAGTGCATTGTTAACATTATGAAGATCTGCATTGAAGAAGAGTAAGCAATCGTTAGCGAAAAAAATGTGATATAGAAGGAACACCATTTGCAATTTTAATACCCTCAATCTGCTTCATCTGTTCTGCATGGTAAAGTTGGCGTGAGAATGATTCCATAACAATGATGAATAACTAGGGTGAAAGTGGATCACCTTGTCGCACTCCCCTTGTAGGATGATATGAATAATCGATATTCTAGTGGTACTGATGCACTACAATATTAGGTTGCGGAAAGCTGCACAGAAGCCCATATGTTCCATGACATCCAAGAGAAAAGACCACTCAATTCGATCGAAGGCTTTTGACATGCCTAACTTTAGGGCTAGATGCTTAGAATCTTCTTTTCTATTTTTCATAGAGTGAACTATCTCTTGAGCCAGCTGGATGTTGTCTGAAATTTGACGGCTTGGTACGTATGCTGCTTGAACAGGTGATATAATTTTCCCCATTAATTTTTCATCCTGATGGATAAAACTTTAGAAATGAGTTTATAACTTGTGTTGCATAAGGCAATGGGCCGCAGATCAGAGGGAGATTGCTTATTATTCGTTTTTGGGATAAGAGTAATGTTTGTAGCATTCAAACATTTTAGAATGAACCTTGTACGAAAGAATTGTTGGACCATGTTAACTAAATCTTGGCCAACTACATCCCAATGTTTTTTGAAAAAACCTGGCGGAAATCCGTCAGGACCATGTGCCTTCCATGACTTCATTCCCTTTAATGCTCTATGAATTTTAGCTTCATCTGGTATCCTTAGCAGTTCTTCATTATTTAGATCCGTTATAACACTGGGTATACATTGAAGTATCTGTTCATTTCTTACTGGAAAACTGGTGGTATGAAGCTATAATGATCTGTGAGTAGTTTCTCCAAATCAGTTCTTGTTGTGCACCAATTCCCATTTTCGTCCTTTAGAGCAACAATATTATTTTTTGACCTTCTTATATTTGCATTAGCATGGTGGTATTTGGTGTTGCGATCCATCTCTAAGTAATACTCATCTCTTGATTTTTGACCCAAAAAATCATTTTGTATTTGATGCCAATTCTCAATCTGATTCTCCAACTGTTGTACCTGACTTGTAGTATCATTAGTATGAACTCCTCCTTGCAGTGCTTCCATCTGTTGGTGAAGAAGAAAAATATTACTGTGGATATTTCCAAATTTTTCTCTATTCCATTTTGAAACTAATTTCCTTGCTACAATGAGTCTTCTTGAAAATTTGTAAGCATCTGATCCATTGAACTGATGGTTCCAGGCTGAGATGATTTCATTTTTTAGTGTCTCATCTTTTTCATAGCATTGAAAGTACTTCCAGTTACGTCTTCTATCTCCATTTAAGGCAGTATTATCCAACATGATTGGACAATGATCAGATCCCATTTGTGGCAGATGTAATAATTTTGAATCTGGGAAGTGAATGATGAAGTCTTCATTTATAATGGCTCTATCAAGTCTCGACCTTCTAACACCAGTACCGTGTACATTTGAAGACCAAGTAAAAGATCTTCTTGCGTAACCCAAATATTCTAGTCCAGCTTCATGAATTAGCTCAATGATGTAAGAATCCCTTGAAGAAGTATGAGAATAAATACTGCCATTCGAATATCTGCTTTCATTTGGGAATACCAGATTCAAATCCCAAATAATAACCCATGGTTGTTTAATATTTTGACTTAAATCCTTGATATAAGTCCATTGTCTCTCCTTATGATTCAAATATGAGGATCCATACATACATGTAAGGATCCATTCAGGTTTGCTTGGGTCATCCTGCACTATACAATTTATTATCCAAGATTCTGAATTGACAATGCTAAAATGAAAACCATCCTTCCACATAAGTATTAAACCTCCAGCAAGACCTCTAGAAGGTATGAGTTTATGATTTGAGAACTTGTAGTTTCTGATAAACCTAGTCATTTTATTTATCCCTACTTTGGCTTCAGAGATAAATATAATGTTAGGGTCATATCTGTGCATTGGGTCTCTAAGATGATCTCTAGCTTTTTTCTTAGCAAAACCTTGGAAGTTCCATGCTAAAACTCTCATGGTTATACAGGGATAATAAGGATGCAAAATTGTAAACAAATGGAAATATCTTAAACCTATCAAATGAGAAAATTGAAATGTAAAACAAAACTGATGATGATAATAAAGAGAGATTATAAAAGTTATTACCGTAATGGCATGGTCCTCCTGTGCATGGCATTTGGCTCTGTGTTTGAATTATTGGTATTGTGTGTGCCACTATCCATTACATCCATGTGATCGGCTTTGTTGCTTGATGAAGCACCATTGTTGTTATTCCCTCCATGAGTAACCAGAATAGGGCCAATTGTAGATGGGTTTGAATTATTAGTATGAACAGGTTGGTTTCTAGCTCTTTTGGTATGCCTAGAATTTTCAGCTTCCATTTCTTGCTCATTTTCAACATGTACATAGTCATTATCCAACTCATATGCTTCAGTAATAGTTGCTTGCTCCTTAGATTTATTCTTTGCAGCATAATGTTCCTCATATTCTTCTTGGTCATAGCTCGTTCTTGTAAATACTCAACAACTGCTTCACAAGTGGTATCATCATGATCAATTACATAACACTGATCACAGATATTATAGGGCTGCTTAACCCAATGATATATAATCCATTTTGGCTTTCCTGAGTTAGTGTTCCACCATTCACCTCTTTTTAATGGCTTTTTGAGATTCATATCTATACGAGCAGTGATCATGTTGCTGCCTCTAGGTTTGCAGTTTTTCGGTTCTGTCGAGATTTTCTTCCCCAGATCTGCAATTGCTTCATCTACCACTGCAACATGATGATGTTCAAGTAGTAAACCTTTGAATTGAACGTTCCAGGCTTGGGTTGAGAACTCAAAGTCCTTATACGCAACAACAGTTGAGTATTCTTGCAAAGCTAGCAAGCTTTTCATAACATTCCAAGGAGATTTCTTAATGACCTCTTTCATTTTCCTCTCCGAGTTAAACTTGAAGACATATAGATATTTTCCCTCAACCTTCATTTCTCTTTTTTTGTACTTCTTCCAAAGTATATCGAGTTCATCTTTAATCTGTGAAGTTTCAATCTCATCATCCTTCTTCACCAGTAGCTTCCCTATTAAACTATTAGACCAGGCTTTAGCAGCTTCATTCAGGGTTTTTATAGACCCAATAACACCCCTCTCTTCTTATGGATGTAGTCTCCATTCTTTCAGTGAGTAGAAGTAGGTTATTGTTTTCTCTATTGGTATTGTTAGCCTCCATTGAATAGCAGCAGCTCACAAGGATCTTTAGATGTAGGGATTCAGAGGTATAAAGATGATAAAAGAATATTTGGGTTTTATCTCCAAGGTACTCTAGGATTTTTATTCTGCAGTTTTTGATATCCAGAATATTTTGTTTCCTAAAGAAATGCCGAGAATAATTTAGAATTAACCGCAAGTTTATTTTGCTTAGCTGTTTTTGCATGGGATTCCTATTGACTTGCTGACTACGTAAATCACGGTACTTTCTAGGGGGAAGTTTGAAGTTTGAATGTTTTGAATTTTCTGAATTTAGATCAGAAGGAAAACTAGGGAACTCACCTGGTTACTCATGGTAATCAATATTTGATGGGAATAACGATTGTAGATCTCATACTGAGAAAAATTAATAGCTGATACTTTTTCCTTTTGCAATACTGTTGGATTAGGATAATCTGTTTCAGGTAATACCACCACAGTTGACAAAATTATCAAAACACTGATACAAGACCAAATCACAAAGATCCAATATAGGATATGATCCATGACTGAACAAGAGGGACCTGCACAAAATTAACAACCCATTAAACGGGTGACGAGAAGAAGAAGAGGGGAACTAAATCATATAGAAACAGAAAAAACTATGAACAAATTTACGGATCACAAAACCTGAATAACAAAAGTAGTATGAATCAAAACAAGAGAAAAACTGATGCATAAAACAGGAGCATTAAAGCAATCATAAAGCTAAATTTAAAAAAATAATCATGGATAGTACTATGATGAATCAAGAAATCGATGAAAATGGGAATAAATTCAAATTTTAAGATTTACTGAGTCGACTCATAATATTCGCCCGATTTTGTAAGCTAGGACATATATTGAGAATTAAAATATTTCAATTTATTTGGAGTGTGTCTAATTTAACAAATATTAACCACACAAATGATGTATTTACCAAAAAAAAAGTTAAAAAAAAATGTTATAAACGTGTAATTATGCTAAGAATATCTCGGGCAAATCCTGTTTATTACTGGGATGCCCTTGTGTCTAGCCCTATAAATAGAGGCTCTAATGTTAGTTTATTGTACATCATCTAATAAGATTTTATCCCCTTCTTCGTCTTTATTTTGTCTTTCCTTCTCTATTTTCTAGTTCCACAACACGTTATCACGCACGTAGCTCTACAAATTGAGTATTGATTGGCTTTTGTACTTATACTTCAGCCGTTTCTACCGAGGGATATATGAATAGACATGTCGAAATGATGATAGATTGAACATGACGCCGTTCTAAATAGCTTCCAATCTTTTGTTTTATCGAACGTTTTCCATGAGTTGCTAATGATATTATCAAACATAACTATATGTCCTCGTATTGACATCTATTTTTTTTTCTTTGTTTGCATGTCCAGATGGTTCTAGGGCACCCACGTCGTGTTTGCGATCTAAAACGGGAAAAAAACGGTTCAGTCCAAAACCGCTCAAAAAAGAACAGATTAGTCCACCCCGATCCAACTAGGAACAGATTAGTCCAAAAAATGTATAAAGACGCTGCTGACCCCACACGTGTTTCATAAAGCACACGTGCAGCGAATGGAATCAGTTTGTAACTGACACAATGAACGTGGTTGCGACACTTTTGCTCAAAAAATAAATTGAATTAAAGATTAAAAACTGCGGCATAACGGACAAAACAATAAATCCATTTTAATTGTTTTGCAGACTAAAAGCAGAAGAAAAAAATCGGTTGAAATTTTGCAGACAAACCCTAGAAATTTCTTCAAATTATTGAAAACATTTCTTCAAAAACCCTAAAATATTACTAATCAAAACATCTAGATGAGTGCAGTATCAGTAACATCATGTTGAGAGGAAAAAAAGTAGCTTCAAAGACAAACGCAACACCAACAGTGGAAGATTCAACATCAACTGAAGAAGAAGTTGCAGTAGAAGAAATTCAAAAATCAACATCACCAAGAACGAGATCAAAGTCAGCATTAAAAGATTCAACACCAATTTCATCCCCAACTCCATCTGTTGCAGCAGAAGAAATTCGGAAATCAACAGGACCAAAAACGATATCGAAGAGATCATTAGAAGATTCAACATCAATTTCAGTACCAGAAACTTCAAAAACATCACCAGTTAAGAAGAAATCAAAGCCTTCAAATCCTCCAAACCCTCCAAAGTCTTCAAATCCTTCAACATCTGTTAAAATAAAAAAAGGTAACAATTCAAGTCCAGTTCTGTCTATTTTTGAGCAATTTTTATTCAATTTCTTGGATCTGTACACCGCCATGTTGTTGCAGTGATTCATGTCTAGTTCTATCTTGTTTTTGAGCAATTTTTGTGGGAATTGTTGTTGGTGTGTACATGCTAGTACACCATAATGCTGTTTCAGTGATTCATGTCTAGTTCTATCTGTTTTTTAGCAATTTTTATTGGAATTGTTGCTGGTGTGTACATACTAGTACACCACAATGTTGTTGCAGTGATTCATGTCATATTATGTCTGTTTTAAAGATGTTTCTGTAGCACTGTACTGGTTTGTACACCAGCATGCTATTTCACCTTCCGGTATACACACCTTTGCACCAGCATGCTATTTCACCTTTATTTGGCATGTTCTGTGTGTTGTCAACATGTTGTGCCGTCACTTGTGTTTACTGGTGTACATATCTTTGCACCAACATGCTATTTCATCTTCATATGGACTAATGCGTGTGTTCTCAACATATTATCCCATCGTTTGTGGTGCTGGTGTACACATCTTTGCACCAGCATGCTACTTCACCTTTATTTAGCCTGTTGTGTGTGTTTTAAAGCTGTTTTTGATAGATTTATGTATGAGTGTAAATATTTGTACACGCACATTGATTTATGGCATGTTGTGTGGGAACAAATGTTGCTTTAGTTAGTTTTCTGTAGGAGTGTACACAACTATACACCTGTATGATATGGTCCTATTTATGTGTACAATGATATGACTTGTACTTATGAGTATAATGAATGTATTATTCTTCTTGGTTCATTTTCGTAGATACCAACAAACCATATAGGTCAAGTTTCCATCCGATTAGTGACTTTGTGAATAGAAACTTTGAGGAAGATGAAACAAAAAGAGGAGGAAAAGTATGGTTTACCGATTATCAATTACAGAATCAAAAAGAAGGACCATTCTGTCCTGTTGTAGATATCTTTGTCCACAAAAAAGCAGATCAGATAGATGGGAAAGATCCAACTGAAAAGAGAGATGATATATGGACTAGGAACCCAAACTCAATCTTCAAAATTGTGAGACAGTATCGCCATGAAATTTGTGAAGAAGGGGGACATTATTTCATGTTTGATACTCCCAATGAGAAAAAGAAAGTGGCAGTAAAGAGTGAACCTGAGGATTTATTTCTACTTTATGGGATTAAGATGGTGGTAGGGGAACTTGAAAAAGGAGAAGATGCAAAAACTACAGCAGAAAAAAGATACAGTCCGCTGATAAACAGATTGCCTCTTAGGAAACGAAATGAGCTGGGGAAAAAAGATGTGGAGGAGGAAATCAAACGTATCATGAAGCTAAACCCAAGGTCAGCATTGGAGATTCAAAGAACCGCTGAAGACTTAGTGGTGTTGTTTACTATGTACTTGTGTATCACGTATTTTTTACCCAGGCAAATGGAAGTATGATTAGCAAGAACCAGTATGCACACTTTTTTGAGTCTTTCGATAGGATGAACAAAACTTGCTGGCCAGTTCATATACATGAGTATCTCATGGCGTGAATTAAGAAACATCAGGATTCACCGCTTAAAGTTAATGGTTATGTGCTTTATCTTTTGGTGAGTTTACATGTGCACATAGTTGTACACCTGATATATCCATTCACCATTTTAAATAATTTTGTTCATTGTGTTTGTTCCTTTCTCTTACATTTCTAACTATTCACCTATTTGTTAATGCAGCATTGGTTTGCTGAACACAACAAAATCATGAAGCCAAGCAAAGAGGAAGGTGTGCCAAGGCTTCTTAGGTAGATCATCAGCGACGTCAGTAATACAATTGAGAAAGACCTGAATGACGCCGTGAAAAAGGTATCTCAAAAAACTTTCTTACAATAGTATATGTACATTGATATACACCTTTAAGAAGGTGTACAGGATTGTACATTGTTTGATAGTATATGTACATTTATATACACCTTTTATAAGGTGTACAGGATTGTACATTGTTGATAGATTTTAAGAAATTTGTCTTGTGTACAACAATGTACACTCTTACAACATGTGTAAAAAAATTGTATACCTGTGATCAATATTGATACTTTGGCATGTTTTCAGATGCAACCAGGATGGGTGAAGGCTTATACTGATGAAGCGCGATTGCTTTTGGATGAGTACTGGAGGCAGAAACAAGAAAATAGCATAAATGCTGTGAAGGAAAAGCTGCGTATTTCAGATATGCGAGGAAAGGAGTTGGATGAGGAGCTTACGGAAGTTCGGGAGAGGCAAGAAATGCTTCTTAATTTCATTGAAGAGAAAAGACTAAAATTTAATGAAGTTGGTCGAATGAACTTGACAGAAAGAGAAGTGAATGATTTTCATAATTACACTTTTGGATGAAATCTTTAAATGTGCAAAGGAAATACGGCTTGAAACTGAGGAGGATGAGGAGATTGAGGAGCAGGATCAGGAGGATGATGAGGAAAAGGAGGATGAGGAAGATGGGGAGGAGGACAAGGAAGATGATGAGATTGAGGAGGAGGAGGAGAAGGAGGATGGTGATGACAATGACAAGGAGGGTAGCAAGGGTGGTGATATGCATGATCATAATGATGATGATAATGATTATGATGGTGATGACAATGACAATGAGGGTAGCAAGGTTGGTGATATGCATGATCATAATGATGATGATGGTGATGACAATGACAAGGAGGGTAGCAAGGGTGGTGATGACGAGCATGGAACTGAATCTGAAAGGTACAACATCACTTTTTTTAAATGTGCAAGTCATTTCTTTTTTTATGTGTGCACCAGTGTGTGAAAACTAATACCTTTTCTCAAAACTTGAATCTTTTTAGCACTCCTTCACCAAAGACTGATGGCAAGGATAGAACAAGTTGAGGAGTTGAGTCTGAAACTGGTAACAAGTCGAGGTATGTGTAGCTCGCATTTCTTCTCATTTTCTATATATATATTTATTATGAGTCCTACCTTAGTGATTTCTCATTTTCTAAAAAAATTGCATTTTTTCCAGCACTCTTCTGTCGAAGGAAGTTGAAATACCTGATGGTCAAGAAGAGCATATGAACCTTAATGACTTCAAAGTAGTTGGGTGTGAAGCTGCTAACAAGCAAAGGTATAAAGAAAATGATCTCAGCTTATATTTTTTTTCAGTATGTGTGTACAAGGATGTACACCTTTATGACTTCTTCTGAATTTGTGTACATACATGTACATTGGTGTAAAACTTTATACACCATTGAAAATTCTCATAAAAATGTCATTTTTTTCAGTACTTCTATGCCAAAGACAAGTGTAATCAATAAAGATAAACAAAACCAAGTGAACCTTGATGACCAGAATGTGATGGATGGCACTCGAACAGCTGAAATTGATGAAGCTGCTATAGTTGCAGCTGAAGCCATATGTCAGTTGGATCCTAAAGAAGTCTTTTTACACACACAAGGAGAAGAGACAGAGAATGAGACTTATACATCAATTGAGGACCTTCTAGATAACTTGTCTGAAACTGTGTTCGTAAATCTTGAAAAAGGTTGTTACAGAACGGCACCATCTCAAGTAAAGGAAAAGATGGCAACCCTGATCTGCCACGATTGTCCAAGCTTTGCATTATTGAGCCAAGAAGATACAAAAGAAGAGTCTTCGCAAAAATCATTATCCAATGAAGATGTACGAGAAAGGATCGTTGAAGAAGCAGTGCAGTTCATCCAACAAAATCATAGTGAATTTTTTAGCAGCCAAGAGGTAGAAGAAGAGAAGACGACTCCAGTGAGGACAAGAGCAGGGAGGATGAAGGAAGCAGAGATGTTGAAGACACAAGCGGCTGGAAAGTTGTCCGAGACACCACAAAAGAAATGGAAAAAGAAAGCTAGATCCTGAATTCACTGCCGAGGGTAAGGGTAAAACCAAACGAGTTACGATAAAAGAAGATCCAAAAGGCAAGGGGATCAAAGAGGGACAAGAACCAGGCTATCCTGAGCCAATAAAGAGAAAGGGAGATGATTATCGTCCTCACAATCCATTTCCAGGTGTTCGTCTATCTCCACTATACCATGTTATGCAACCATGACAAGACAAAAAAAGGATACAAAAATCCTTCGACTATGCAAGCCTGGAGTAAGTTCACAAAACACCATGATTGAATCTTATAAAAAAAATTATGTGCACAACTTTGTACACCATGTTAACATTTCCTTTATGTTTCCGCAGCTCTGTAGCTTGGCAACTAACAAGACTGGATGATATAACAGTCAAGGAAGATATTTTGATTGCTGGAAGAGTACTTCGTGAACTGATGTTCAACAAATATCTGGACCAAGAGGTACTCCAGTTCTACATCTATCAACGTAGAAGATCGCTTGTCAGAGATAGCATTCGTCATCCAGATGACAAAAAGTACCTGAGCTGTGAAATTATGAGTCCTACTGCATGTGTAAGTTTCTCAAAACAAACAAGAAATGTCATATATAATTACTTTAATATTGTGTACATAGTTGTACACCTAATTGACGTGGCGTGTTGATTGTTAGATTTATTTAGATATGTACATAGATATACACCAATATGCATCTATGATTGACACATGGTCTGCTAATTGTTGATTGTTAGATTTATATAGGCGTGTACATAGGTGTACACCTATATCATACATAGATATACAGTCTGTTTTCAGGCCTACAATGTTTGATTTGTTAGTTTTTTGTAGTAGTGTACATGCTTGTTAGTTTTATGATTAAGGTGAGCCTAATTAATTTTGTTTTCTAACAAATTATTAATTGCAGTACTATGTCAAGTATAATGTCACCAGCGAGGTGCAAAAGCTTGTGGTTGATTTCATATGGGACATGCCTGAGAATCTGGAAGTTCTTGTAATCCCTATCAATCACTCTACAGATCAAACGAGGATGGGATTGCACTGGTCGCTTTTGAATTTTGATTTTGAAGCTCATGAATGGAAATGGTATAACTTTTTACACTCAGAAAATGAGCAGTCATATCAAGACGATGCAAAGTAACTAGCAGATGTGGTACAAGTGGAACTCAACAAGAAGAGAGCATTGAAGGGTCACCCACCTATAGAAGAGCACGAATTAAAAATCATGCCATGCCCTTCACAAGGAATCAACCCGGACTGTCTAATATATACTTGTTACTTTATGAAACGAAGTATGAAGACAACAAAAGGTATGGAAAGAGATCAGCAGAGGGCCGAAGACATTTGTCAGCAAATGAGATCAAAATTGGTGGCCAAGATGTTGAAAAAAGTCGGATGTTATGAAAAGGTGTGGGATATATAAAAGGATGAGGAGCATCAACAGTGGCGCAAGACTACAGGAAAGCAACCATTGAAGAGGAAGAAGAGTTTTTAATCTTCATACAAGATCACTTTCTGAATTTCTTCTAAACATTATTAATCTTCAGACAACTTTTTAAATTTCAGTTTTCAACTTTCTGTTTAAGACTTATCACTATTATAAAGACCTTGAATTAATGTTTTTATTAGTTTCAATATTGATATTTTGAAAATAGACTTGTGTCAGTACTAAGGTATGTATTACAGGTTAGGAGATATTAAGGTGTACATGATTGTGCACAGTTTCTGACAGAGTAGAAAATATGACAGGAAATGGTACATGAAGGTGTACACAATGGTACGCATGTACTAACAGAAACATAGAATAGAAAAAGTAATAACCTAGTATCAATCATTGAACAACAAAAATAAAAACTAATTACTGGCATTAGAACTGAAAAGATAGAATATTACTAAACAAAATAAACTAGTAGTATCCATTGTACAACAAGGTGTACATAATGGTACACATGTAAAAAGACAGGTAAGAAAAGTGAAGTGCACAGGATAGTGTACATAATGATACACAGATCCTGACACTAATTATCAATGAATAGAAAAATGAAAAGACATTACCAAAAGTAAAAATCAAAAAACATAGTAAAAAGCATCAAGGCATGGGGCAGGTAGCTCTGTTTTGGTGACCAAGAGTGAAGCACTTTGTGCACATCATAGGCCTCTTTTGCTTCTCCCAAGCCTTCTTGAAACGATGTTCTCTTCGTCTGCCAGGTGGAGGCACAAGAATAGGAACAATAATCCTATCACTAGTATCATAAGACTGCGGCTTGTCATAATTGGGGATTGGCAAGATGATCTCTTGGTATGTCCTGTTGTACTATTCAGTGGTGAAGTATGGCTCAACAAATGAATAGATGTCCTCCCTCGTAGATTGAATGGCAGCACAAGCATGTGCACAGGGAAAACCATTTACTTGCCACCTGTGACACAAACAAGTTCTCTCCAACAGGTCTACAGAATGAGTGCGGGGAGACCTGACTTCATACAGTTTTTCCTTAGACTCAAGAACAGTCCAAGTACGACCAATGTTGATGTTCTCTTTTAGTATATCCTCGTATACGGGAGTGAGTCTAGTGTTAAAATTTTCAAGACCTTCTACCCTTCTCTTAGAATTCATCTGCATAACCTTCAAACTAAGATAACAAAAGCACAAAACATAAAATCAAAACATGATATAGAAGAAATACAGATAAAACATGTGTACAACAATGTAAACTTTAAGGAAATCCATGTGTACAACAATGTACACACAGTTGCAGAATCACAGATATAACATGTGTACAAGTATGTACACATCAAGCAAATCCATGTGTACGACAGTAAAAAAATAAATGAATGAAACACTAAACATAAAACTCACCGTATTGCATCAAGAAGAGCAAAAGCAGGAAACTCTTTGAACTCAAGAATCCAGTTATTGAATGACTCGGAAATAGTTGAAGAGTGAGCAGCATATCTGCATACAGGGAAAAATGCATTTGCCCATTTCTCCTTTGGAATGGTCCTGAGATAATTAGCAACATGTCCACAACCAATTGCATGCATCCCGCGCAAAGCTTCTTCAAAGTTCGTTGTTGTGTAAGAGTAAGCAGCTTTGTAAAACAAATCAATAACGGCATTGTAATTCGCATCACCTTTTCCAATAGGGAGATTGCACTTGATGTGGTAAAAGCAATAGCTGTGATATGAACCAGGAAATGCTCTTGGAATGCCCTGCAAAAGTCCTTCATGACGATCACTAAGGAAAACAATCGGACGATCATCGACCAGTTGTTGAAGACTATCCAGAAACCAAAACCAATTGTCTTTGTTTTCAGAAGACACAATAGCAAAGGCATATGGGTAAACCATCATTTCTATTGACACATGTTGCAGCCATCAAAGTACCCCTGAATCTACCAGTGAGGAAAGTAGCGTCCAAGTAAATCATGAGCCTGAGATACTTATAGCTATGCTTGCAAGCACCAAAACAGATGAAAATCCGCTTAAATTTTCCAGTTTCTTCATCAACTTCAAGTTTCACAAAGCTATCAGGATTAGTTTGCTCAATGGCTTTCACATACCAATTTAAATCACTATACGACTTCTCGTTGTCACCATATTGATCTTCAAATACGGCTTCTTTCCCTCTACGGGAATGGTGATACTTAATATTGGACCCATAAATCTTCTTAAAGAGTGACATGATTTGTTTGGGTTTTAAATTGGGATCACCCTGTATACTGTCAGTGATCAAATGCTTAACTAACTTGGTTGTCACCGCAGGACTCTACAACCTCAAACCAACACCACAACTACAAAAAAAATAAATCTGGAATAAGTAATGTGCACCACATTGTACACCTAATAAAATCTCAAAAACAACAACACACATGCAAAAAGAAAGCACAGACCAAGCAAGAATATGAAATTTACACCACATTGAGCCACCTAAAAAGCCTACAACAAGTAATGTGCACCACAATGTACACCTAAAACAAGTCTACATATTAAAACCTAAAAATCAATAACATGGATCAAAAAAACAAGTGAACACCACTAACCTGTGAATAACGTTAGAATCTACCGAGAAATGTCACCATTCACGGGCCCAAAGTGAATCCTCCAACCACAACCATCTTCTTCGCACTTCGCAGTAAAACGAGTCTTGTCGTTTTTAAGAATAAGAATCTTGTAACCAGTATACATCTTGTACTGATCAACAACAATCCTTACAGCTTTAACACCACCCATAAATTCTCTACCAATATTGTCAAATATATAACGCCATTCATCGATAATGAGAGGCTTGGCCTTGTCCGCATCATGATCGACCACCCTTACAAGCTTAGGACTTTCACTTACACAAGAGTTTGAAGTACTAGAACCATAACTAGTGCTACAACCAGAATTAGAACGAGACAAAGACCTTGAACTAGTGCTACAACCAGTATGCTTCGGAATCACATCAACATTCAAATAGAAATCTTCATTTTTCATCTGAATAACAAGAGAAACTAAACCTTGAAGTTGTATATCACCTTGTATAAAAACTACTTGATTAGTATCCATATAGGAAAAATGTATACTCCAAGGGGACAAAGACCTACACTGCTTACAGGCAAAATGCTTCAATTCATCAACGGTGATAAAAGTATTAACACGAAACGCAACAGAATGCTCACCAAGATTCAAAACAGCATGAACAAACTTCTCAAACATATTTGATACACCTACATACAACAAAAGATATAATAATAGTTTCAGATTCGCATAAACTAAAACTTGAACAGTGTACAGGAAAGTACACATTTAATCGAAGCTAAAAATCAAATAACAGTAAACTTAAGCTCAAAACTACTCCATCGATTAATCGAAGATATAAGCTTCAGAATCTTACTAGAACACATAATTGAATAAACGAAAAGCATATGATCTAATATCAGTTCGATTTCATATCATGCATCATAACACCAAAACCAAAAAACAGTAATCAAAATCATTTAACGAAAATCAAAAGCTAAAATATAACAAAAACCAAATCAATAACATACAAACAATAAGATGTAACAGATTGAATTCATATCATCAACTGGTAAAATAAAAAAAAAACTAAATATCAGAAAAGAGATTCAACGATGAAGCAAAAACAGAACTAACCTGAAGTTGAATTCCGTTAAATATCAGAAACGATGAAATTAAACCTAACTTCTATGAATCTATATGAAACTGTTTAATCGCTGAAACTGAAGTTGAATTCTGGATCGATCTATCTCTGAAATCTGTCGTGAATTCAAATTTGAGATCAAAAATAATCCCGTAACTACACTTTACCAGTAACCTGAAGTTGAATCGCAACCAAATTTCTCTCTGAAACTGTTAAAACGCCTACGAATTTCTTCTCTGTCAGGCTCCCTGTTTTGGATTCATGTTTCAGATCTGAAATTTTCGATTTCAAATACTCGTTTTATGTATGGAATCGTCTGAAGGGTAGTTACGGGATATTGGAAATACAGGAAAATCTGGATTGGTCACAATTTTGGACTAACTCGTACATATTTGGATTAAATTGTTTGAGACGGGGCTTTTTTGGACTAGAGAGTACTAGGCCTGAGATGAGTGGACTAAAGCGTCCCAAACCCAGTAACTTTGGGACTAAACGTCAATTTCTACATCTAAACGTCACTCCTTGTTATACAGTAAAGTTAATTTATTGTCTTTATTCTTTATTTCTTCTATTTTTGTTAAATCACTTGATCAATTATTTATTGTTCCTGTGTTTAGGGACTAACATCAATCATTAATGATTTTTTCGTTTGTCTTATCTACTAACCTGAAGGGGTATTTATTTGTGATGGATTTTACGTATCCATACACCCCTGACTATGAGACGGGTGCAATTAAAACCCATTGCCTAATCTCAAAAAGGCGTGGTCTATATTTATCGGTGATCTACTTTGCAACCAAAGTCAGATTTCTTTTTTTTCTCTAATTTTCTTTTATTGAGAAAAAGAAAAAAAAAATCCATCAAAAAATGATTTATAGTTTCTATTTCTTTAATGAAACTATAATCACCAAATATTGGTGTTATTGCATATTTGGTTATCTTTGCAGTAACTAATCACGTGCATGGTTGAAAAACCTATGGCCAATTATATTTGGTATCCTTGTTCTCTATACAAGGATCATGTGATTTTTCCATATGATTTCTATTTTTTTTTTACAAGGAACCTTTCGTCAACCACAAAGTTGATTTTTCCTATGCGATGGATAAAACGATAATATTTTTGTATATTTTGTAAATTAATTTTGGGAGATTGTACAAACCAATTGATATTGGTTTTTCCCCATCTCTTTTCTTTAACAGATGTTAAAATTGGAATTCTAAGAACTTTTAGCCAATTTGGTTATTGATTTCTATTCCTTCAAAGAAATCTTCATCAACTAAAAAGTAGATTTTTCTCTACGAGGATTAACAATAATGATTTCATTATTTTTATCAAAAGAATCATTTAAAACCAATTGGAATTGGATTTTTCAATATCATTATTATGGTTTAAACTAATTGCAAATACCAATGAATAAAATATTGCTGCATTCCTACGGGATATTGAGCAATTTTAAATTTTCCTCTCAGTAATAATCTCCAAAATTCAGACTGTTCCACTTCTAATCTGCATATGATAGGACACTAAAGGTCAGTGGGTGCACACCCGGCTTGTTAGCCTATATTATTAGTCCCTGCAACGACTAAATTGATCTTGAATTTAATTTCTTTTGAAAAAGAAAGTGTCCATAATCTCATTCTAAATCACTATCTCGTTGGCCTTAGTGGTCATGGAATTATTTGGGGATTTATTTGCATATCTTATATGCTTTTGGTTGTAACCATTTAAATCTACGGTTGATGTTAAATTTGTATGTCAAGTACACTACAATTTTCAAGGACATTTTTTTAATGGCTTTTGGAGTCATTATCTACAGTCCAACTGGTATTATTCTTAAAATCCAGAATATATTATGATTATATGTCCTTGATTTAATCGGATAATACACTACATAATGTATTTTCGTATATGAGATGAAAAATTCCACCATGATCAGGGGGAGAGATACGCTATCAGAAGCTTGTGTTAATTAACTTAAATGTTTTATCTTTCTCTCCCAACATGATCAAATCGAAAAAGGCTGCTACTATTAATTGGTGTGAAATGTCTCATTTTGCTTTTATATAAGCTTTTGCCTCTTGAAAGGAAAATCAAGTCACATATAGCGAAAAGTAGCATTATAGAATAAGCTACAGATAGTACTTCGATAGACTATCAAAACAAGATCCACATTCTTATAATTTGTATCTCCTCAATGGAAGATATATAGGGAGATTATATTGCCCTCGGGCACTGGTACCAGTAATTATATGAATTTTTTTCGTGGGATCGTGATAAGCTAAAGATTGTCGAATATTCATTTATAGTAGATACTGAAATAATAAGAGATGGTGGTTGTTAACCCCTCTGCAGAGGAATATCGACATATGTGATTGGTTGGCATACAATCCAAATTAGATTGAATTAATTTCTCCATTAACGCGATTTTGGATCCAAGACTAACACCTTTTAAATTTACATGCCTATTAATTATAGGTTGGTGTAGTAATAAATGCGTTATACGAGAAATATATTCGTTGTAAAAAAGATTTGAGGGTTTTATTTTTGTTCAGACCCTAGGATTGATTAAATAATTTTTGTTCTCCTTATTTGATGCATTTTGCGTGGTAGTCCTCAAAGGATTCATATTGCATTCAGAGAATATATTCAAATTTATAATCCTTGTAGGATTCAATTTATATCTAGGAAGCCACCTGACTCGATTATATCAGGTTTGACAATCCTTTAAGTGTTTTTTAAAAGTTTTGCAAAGTACCAAAATCCGGATTAGTTGATGTTATCAACTTTATTGTTCTCTTGATGAGTCCTTAAAAACACTAAAAATCCACGTTTAAGCAACATAATTTTTTTTATTTTTCTTAATCTGCAGTTTTAGAATTATGTTTGCATAACACTTGTCTATTAAATAGACTAGACATTATGGTTTGATGTTTGTTTTCTCTAGTACTCATATAGTTGAGTTAACATCCATAAATATGTCAAAAGTTGTACTCTTTTCCCTTCGTTTCAGGCTTTGTCCCATGTGGTTTTCCTGACAAGTTTTTAACGAGGCAACATCTTTTTGACGTTTAATTTTGTTTCAAAATGTTGATATTTGCGCTCTTTTTCCTTCGTCCAATTTTTTTCCCCATCGGGTTTTACTGGAAAGGTTTTAGTGAGACAATTTAATTCAACATGGTGGTCATCGAAGGGGGAGTTGTATGGATTTTGGTTATTTAGTGGATTCCCACCATTAACTAGGTTATTTTCTTAGACCAAATCAACATAACCATCTCCTAAAAATTTGGATGTCCTTATGAATCCCATATGGTGTGTTAATAAATACAGTTTTTTTCATTTACACTAATGTATCTATATCTTGGAAATTCGTTGAAGAAACTACATCAATTATTTCTGCAAATCATCTCCGAGAATCTAGCAACCGAAGACACAAGTCATCAATGTATTTAGAGAAGCATGGAGACTCGAGAAAACTACTATTAGAAGACTAACACAAAAGAAGACTTCATCAAGTAGCAATTTTCTTCATGAAAGAACAAGAATCTTCTGCATTCAAGAAATTCGTTCTTCAAAATTGGAAAGTCTCGACTCAAAGATTTGTATGCCAAGATTTGAATGAAGTATTTATCAGGGGGGGCGCCATCATCAAATTAAGGTGCATTCACTGGACTTTATCACATTGTACTCTTTTTCCTTCGTCAAGGTTTTGTCCCACTGGGTTTTCCTTGTCAAGGTTTTAATGAGGCAACATTTGCGTGTCCAAATCTTTTCTAAGTTTTCTTAATTGTACTCTTTTCCCTTCGATCAGGTTTTGTCCTTTTGGAATTTCCTGACAAAGTTTTAACAAGGCAATTAGCTTAGACACAATGTCATCAGGGGATGTGTTATAAACGTGTAATTATGTTAATAATATTTAGGGCAAATCCTGTTTATTACTGGGATGCCCTTGTTCTAGCCCTATAAATAGAGGCTCTAATGTTAGTTTATGGTAGGGGTGTAAATTCGCGCAGGCCGGGAAGCCTGGCCTGATTTCTAACCCAGGCCAGGCCGGACAGGCTTGGAATTCAGCTACCCAGAAGGCCCTCCAGGCCGGGCAGTAAGAATAATTTTGAAGCCCAAAGCCCGTAATGTAACCAGGCCGGGCAGGCCACCTTTTTTGCAACCATCAAAATTCCATAATTCTTGTATTACAATATCACTGAAGTGTTCTTATAATTTAGGTTTACAAAGAGTCACTAAAATGTTCTTACAATTATGTTTATAAAGAGTCAAATAAGATTTGCTTTTGAACATTAAAAGGAAGCCTAAGTAATTGAACCAAAATACGCTGATTAGAAGACAACTCTATACAAATTTGCGCCTTTCCAAGCAGCTTGTTGTATGTCTTCGGAGGTGTGCGGTGCCAACACAAGGATCCACAGACTTGTCTTCTATGCATATCATGCAAATTGTGCTAACGTTATCACTTTGCTGGGATCGGATGGATCTTGCTTATAATTTTCTTATAAGCATCCCATACCTTAGATTTGTCTTCTTCTTTTGTTCTCTGTTTATTGTCGGCACATTTGAGGAGTTGGCAAGATCAGTATGAGGCATTCACGAGTGGTTGATTAGGATCCATGGTATATTCTGCTATGTGCTAACAAGAAAAACTAAATAGTTAAGTATATGTAAAATTCTAAACTGAGTCCGATGAGTTCTATACCATAAACAGTTCAATTGTTGCAACTACCTAGCAAACACATCAAAGACTAACATAGATGGGAAATATTTCTTTCAAACATTTTTACAAACAGTAGATAAGCATAAACCTGATTTCAAAACTTGCAACACAACCTATCAATAAAAGCATTTTAAAACATTAATATAAAAACTTTTACCAAAATTTAAAAAGTATAATGTTTAGGAAAACACTTACAGTGAATAATCAATCACCGATTTGCTTTATGTTGTTAAAACTTCAATCCTAGAGATGTAGAGAAACCCATACCTTGTAGCAATGATAAGTGAGTATATATAAGTCATATTCTTAGCGTGGAAATTCACAAAATTGAAAAGTGTTACGGAAAAATTTGTCAAATAAAGGAAACAAGATCTTTTCAATCAAACAAATGGAAAGAAAATTTAGGTTTCCCCCAAATTTAGTCGAGACTTGCGGAAGTACAGTAAATATTTCTAGATATTAAACCTTATACACAAACAAGCTTTCGGTCCGGGCAATATGGGCGGATACCAGGCCGGGCAGTTGAAAAAAAAGTGAAAGCCTGAGCCCGCCCATTTTAACTAAACAGGCCAGGCCAGGCGGCCCGTGACGGGCTGTAACAGGCTTCGGGCTCCATCGGGTACAGACAGGCTCAGGCGGGCCGAGTATTTTGGGGTATTATTTAGTAGAAATTGACGTTTAGTCTCAAAGTTACTGGGCTTCGGACGCTTTAGTCCACCTCTTACAAGCCTAGTACTCCTTAGTCCAAAAATTCCCCGGACAGACAGTTTGGTCCAAAATTTGGACGAGTTACTCCAAATTTCTGCCGATCCAGAAAATAAAATTTTTCCTACTACCCTGATTACCCTTTCTGTATTCGGACATTCATTTTTGACATCTTAGATTTTTTTTTTTCTGAAGAGAGAGATGAAGGCGGAGCACAGAGACGATTACGATTAGTGTTTTTAAGTAATACAGGTTAGAGTTTTGATCTTTCCATTTTATATTTATTTGATTGATTTTTCTTTTACTTTTTTTTCATTTTTTTGGTTGGATCTGTTTACAGAGATCCCAAATTTAAGAGCAAAAAATGTTTGAAACATCTCGATTTCATTTTAATTTTACTCTCCATCTAAAAATTTTCAAAGATGAGAAGGTATATTTTTGTTGATTTGTAAAAGTAATTTGGATTTAGATTCTGAATTTTGGTATGATTTAATCACACACAAGTTGCATCCAGAGCGATTCGATGCCAATTAAATTTGTGGTGGGTTGATTGAGTTGAAACAGTGGAAGATATACAAGAGATTTGATTATTTAAATCCGGATTTCATAAACTGATACATGGATAGTGACTGAAAATAGCATAACCTAAGCATAATTACTACGTTAGGTTCTTTTTATTAGAAATGATTGCACTGGTTCTTTATGGTCAAAAAATGACTCAAGTTGAGATTTGAATACCGATATCTCTTTTAACCAACAGTCTTAGTTTATTTGTATTATATGCTTTGGATGCATAGAGGGAATGATTTTTTTATATAATTGTACAAGTAATTTTGTTATGTATTTGAAGTTTTTTGAATTTTATGTATATAAATCTGATTGTGTGTACACTATGTGAGCCATTACTAGAATCCATGATCCAGTATTTGAGATATTGTTTTATGATTTCATCACCCTAAAACTTTGCTTAACGCCCTGGTTTCGAGTCTCGCTAATAAAAATGTGTGACTACTTTACATTTTGATATGAAATCTCACTCATGATGCTGATATAATTGATGGCCTTACTGTACTACAATATAAAAGATGCTCAAGAAGATGCACCATTTTACAATTTTAACGTCTGCATAAGCCAGTACTGGTGAATGATTGTTTTACTTGTTTTTGGTTCTTAGTTCATATTAGTTATGTTGCTAAGAGTAGTTTGAAACCTTTTTTACAACAAATGTTGTTGAGATAAGAAGCCAAACAACATCTAATTATTGATGATTATCCATCAATAGAAGCCTAAAAGTCTATCAACGCTGGTGCATGCCATGTTTTATCAGTTTCTGTTAGGTTTGTGCGTCCAACTTATATTCACTGTACGAGGTGTATTTATTTTTACACCAGTTTTACACAGTGTACTTTTTAGTGCACCAGTTTAGTTGGTTCTTAGTTTTATTTGTTTTTGGTTCTTAGTTCATATTAATTATGACATTCAAGGGGTTTGTTATATATTCTTTCCTTTTGGATACATTTAGTTGAATTTGTTTTGGTATTATAAAATTTTAAATTATGATCCAATGTTTTTATCAATTCTTAATGTGCGCTTAGTTGTACACGTTGATTCTTAATGTGTACATAATTGTACACTTATTGATGTGTACATAATAGTCCAAGAGAAGTGGAAACTATGTGCAATATGAGACTTATGCTCGGGTAAATAACTAGAGTAGACATGATTTGGAGGCATGAAACTCAGGCTTATGTAAATTTTTATTTGTTTCCAGGTGTCCCATGTACTATCACTTTAAGCTTGCATTTATGTTGTGGCTCCAACTTCTATCTTTTGATGTGAGTAAAACCTAGTTCTTGGTTGTTTTTTTTTTTACATTTAGGTTTGTGTTAATAAATCTCTATGTTTTAACCACTCTTCAGTTATGTTCGTAAACTAACAGTGTGCACACATTAAAATTAACTCCTTTTAAAACTCTTTGTTACTTGTCCTGAAGCTTTTTACTGTTTATCCCTTCAAATTATTATTATTATGTCTGCATGAACATTAGTTGTAAGTTCTCTTTGGCCGCCAATGATAATTGGGAGAGACATGAAAAGATAGGATCATTTGGGTATATAATGTTTGGATAGACGTGTAGACAATATGTGTATATAGTTGTACACATATTGATTATTAATGTGTACATAATCGTACACGTGTTAATTGTTAATGTGTACATAGTTGTAAACATGCTTCTTACTATACAAGAATCTTTTATTTCAGATTTAATTGTTATTTTCTGTTTACATCTTTAATATGATATGTGGTGTTAACACAGGGGGACATGGAAAGACCGGATCATTTTGTAGGCTTGTATATAATTGTACAAGATGATAAAGATGAGTTCCCAACTAATGTTGCTATGCTTGCAGCCCAAGATGATGCAACACGCTGCAAGGTATTTGTTCTAGTTGTATATTTTGGTTCCCTTGATGATTTCTACCTTAATATTGGTCCTAACTGATAATATGATTGTGTGCTTTAGGCTTTCTTAGTTGAATTTGATAAGTATAACATATAGATTCTTAATGTGTACATAATTATACACATGTAGATAGTTAATGTGTATATAGTTGTGCACTTGTTGATTGTTAATATGAATAATTGGTGTTATGCATGTTTTACAGGGGTGTACATATTGGCGCACCTGTGTAAATCTTATGAAAAAGTAGGTTTCCCTTGTTTTACAACGATGTACATATTGGTGCGCCTGTAGGAAGTAATTCCCATGAAAAAATAGGTTTGTGTGTGGTTGTGAATGATCATCTTTATGCATGTTTTGAAGCGGTGTACGTATTGGTGCACCTTTGCCATTCCCATGTAAAAGTAGGTTTGTGTGTGGTTATGAATGATCGTTTTTCTACATGTTTTGCAGGGATGTACACATTGCTGCACCTGTATAATTCCCATGAAAAGTGTGCCCAAGAGTGAATATGAATGACCGATTTTATGCATGTTTTGCAGGGGTGTGCACATTGGTGCACCAGTGTATTTTCATTGAAAAAGTAGGTTTGTTTGTGGCTATGAAGGATTGATTTTAGGAATGTTTCACATGGATGAATACACTGATGCACCAATATGCTTCTCATGAAAAAGTAGGTCTGGATGTGAGTATGATTGATCTGTTGTGCATGTTAGTAATCTCCTTTTCAGTAAAGTGCAATGAATCACTGCACTGGGATATTTCGAAGCCATATTATGTTTGTGTAGTAATGCCCACATGGATTGTGTCTCTGGCCATAAACTAAGTTTTTATTTTGATCGTTTTTTTTTTCTTGCTTTCTTTTCTTACATGGATGTTGGTGAAAGGATACTCACTTTCTTTTCAAGCTGCGATTTTCTTATGTTCATTGTTTCGTCCTCAATGTTGTCCGGCTATTATGGATGTTATCCAACTGGTGCTTGTCATGGTTGATATTTTTCTCAGTCTGTGCGGACTAGGGTGGCAGTCTGGCTATATTTTGGATTTTTTTGGATCTTTGCAGCGGTGTACATAATTGTACACACAAATGTAAATTAAAAAATTTTAAAAATGAAAATTATATAGTCATATGAGTACTCTTTTTGTAGCTCTCGGAAAATGCTTTCCAAATATATAAAGTTTGTCGATTTTGGACGAGCGGTTTAAAGGATAAATTGTTTTTAATTACTTTTTATATTATTTAAAATTGCTTACGTGTCATTTCCAGGTTGAATGCGTTAGTTACAAAACCGTCCCCACTCGTTGCACGTGTGCTTTATGAAACACGTGTGGAGGTCAGCAACGTCTTTACACAATTTTTGGATTAAAATGTACCTAGTCAACTAGGTCTGGACTAAACTGTTCTATTTAGTAGGGTTTTGGACTGAACCGTTTTTTTCCCTATTATTTACACCCCTAGTTTATTGTACATCATCTAATAAGATTTCCTCCCCTTCTTCGCCTCTATTTTGTCTTTCCTTCTCTATTTTCTAATTCTACAACAAAAAAAATAAAAAATAAAATCTACTAAAATTGAACATTCAAATACATAAGCCACTGTTTCCTGTGTACTTACAGAAGAAGTTTATTCATCTTACTGTTATGTTTATACCCCTTGGACTTGGGATACTTAGTCTTAGATCCAAGTTTGGCGTGTGATTTTCCAGGATTAGAAGACGCTCGTCTATGAATGAATCCTGATTTTGGGCATACCAAAATCTTATTAGGCATACCTAATAAAGACAAAAAGGGATGTGAAATAACAAAATCAGAAGTCCCCTTAACCAATTTTTTTTAATGGCAAATCTGCCCTTTTAGAATTAGTGTTAATACAAATGATTAGTTAAAATAATTTTGATTAGTGATTAGTGATTAGTTTTAAGATTATTTAGTTAGATTTTTTTGGAGAAGGAGAAGGGGAATAGAAAAAAAACTTGTTTTTGATTCAATGGATGAAGAAGTTACACTTGTATCTTATGTTTAATCTCACTTTTGTAGCTTAAAATTATAAAAAGTTTGTTGTTTTTTCACTAAGGTTCGGCAAGTCTGGAATATGTTCGACTTAATATATCATCCAGACCCACCTGGATATTGACAACGAATGAACAGTTCGGCAAGCTGAAAGTGTTATTATTATGAGCCGAACCAACTAGTTCGGCTTGTTAAAAAATGTCATAATGAGCCGAACCTGATCATGTGTGATATGGAAGAAAAATTATGTTAGGTTCGGCTTATATTGAGAAAATCGTAAACGCCGAACCTTTTGGTAGTACATGGTTCGGCTATTTACATAAGTATTATATAAGCCGAACCTGATCATTCATATTCCTGATAATTATTGGGGTAAGAATTTTGTATTGGTTCGGCACATAATATGAATATCGCAATAGCCGAACCTCGTAAATGTGCTAGGTTCGACACATATTATGATTATCGAATACGCCGAACCCCTATGCATCTCTATTTGTGACTAAGTTCGGCTTGAAATTTCATGATATTTCATGCCGAACTGTTCATATACACTTACAGGAAGCTTTTGTGAAGAACAATTCGGCTAACAACACAACTCAATTTTGAGCCGAACCCAACACTGTAACCGTCATTTAATCGAAGAAAAACACCAAATAGGAGATTGGGTTTGTAAAACTTACTTTCTTATCCTTATTTCCGGAGTTGGAGATGCAGTTGGTTCAATTTCTGGTTCAATTTCTGTTTCTACACCTTCATCTTCAATTGATGGATTATAAGACGATTTGGTTTGCCTAGTCCCAGCTTTTTTCTTGGTACGAGTCATTATGTAATTGAGTTTAATCGACGATCAATTTTTTACGAATCGACAATTAATCACGGGGATGAAATTTTTTTTTTTCCCGAGAGGGGAAGAGTTCGGCTAGAGGAGGAAGAAGAGATGTTAAGGGAAATTGATTTTGATTTTCTAGAAAACTGATTTTAGATTTTTGTATTAAGGGCATATAGCTAATTGAACTACCCATAGGTTACCCCTTATAAGGTCACCCAAGATGGGACTATTGCTTTGTATGCCTAGAAAGATTTTGGTATGCCCAAAATCAGGGTTCCTATGAATTTTCTCTAACCGTCTTTTATCAGCTGTTGACGACTTCGGTCCCAGAAAGTGACCAACTACACCTCCAAAGAACTTTCTGACATGTCCATGTTGTTTGGGCTCCTTCTTAACCTGTTTGTTCTTTCTCACCGCTTGGTCATTGCTTTTGCGATGAAGTTTTACCATTACTTACAGGATTTGCAATGGAGCCATGATGAGCATAGACACCAGTATTACGACGGACGGGATGATGGAACCCAAGCTTGTTCTTGATTCGTCTAAGCCATCCCACATTGTCAGTGGAATGATTTGATGGATAATGCTTGGATTCGCGTCTCTTCCTATGTGAGTAGACCTCATCTGGTGATCTACTACGTGACACGGAACTACATGAGTGATCCTCCGGCGACCGACTCCTTGATATGGACCTAATACGACGACGGTGATCCACTCGCTGTATCTTGTATTTGGAGCAACGGAACCAGATGACGAAGCAGAATATGTCGACTCCCACGACGATGTTCTTTGATATCTAGTGGGAGAATTGGAACCAGTTGAGGAAGTTGTAGACCTCGCAGGTGAAATAGACCTTGACCGGCTTCTACTTTCAGAGCAACTTGAGGAATCTGAATATGTGCGATCTTGATTCTACTGTATCCGGATCGAATCGCATCAAAGTTGGCGCCAGTATGACATCAGAATTACTGTATCTATGTCGAGATGGAGTAACTTTCTTCTTCTTTGGGGAAGATATTCTCTGGTGAGTCTCATTTTTCTTCATAATTTTTGGACTCAATCTTTCCTGTGCATATGGAATATCTTCCCACTTTGAATGTCTCTCCATTTTTTCCTGACCTGATTGAAATCTGACACTCTTCATTGCCGGAATGCCCATCCTTGACAGAGTCAGAAGAAACCAATTGAACTGATGAAGGTTGTTGAGGATGCTTCCCAAAATATGCAAACCTTCGGGCTGCATCTACTGCAATAACCATCTTCCTTCCAGCTTTCTTCAATTTGCCGCAATTTGGACACTTTTTAGGAGAATATTTCTCCTCGAATGTCTGTTTGATCACCATAAGAAAAAAAATTAGTGAAATTCCAAACCCAATTAGATAAGAAATTAAGATATTTGATTGGATGGAATGTTGAATTACCTTTAGTTGGGACTGAACAGCATGCTCCGCGATGTTGTTCATCACCCTTTTAAACCCAAGTTTATCCTCATCTAACTGGAAGAAAAAAAACAAAAACAAAAAAGAGGTCTCAGAGGAATAAAATCAAATTGCTTGCAATTAGAACAGGAAAACTTAGAATCGAAATAGGGTTCTGACGGAGTTGATTTCCCATGCAAGAGAAAGAAAATAGGTTGAAACCAGAAGAATAGGATTAAGAAATATTAAGGGATTCTTTACATACTGTTGGAGAATTTCTTGAGTTTTGGTCTTGATAGAAGAGTCGCCACATATTTTCAATCGAGCGCATGGTTGCTGCAATTGTATTTTCGGAATCCATTTTCGTACTTCTTGATTTTAAAGTATCGCTGAGAGAGCCTGAGCCTACTAGGAACAAATTATGCGGGGAGTAGTTACTGTTAACAGAGCGGGAGACTAGTACGAAATAAAATGAGTAGGTTATGAGCAAGTATCCTTGGGTATTTATATGCATGGATAAGTATGTGTCAATTCTTTGAAGAGCAAGCTTTGAATCATCACAATGTTTCGATGTTGATTGAAACATTGTTTTGAATCATCACATAGAAATAAGATAGAAAAAGAGATGATTCTTTTAATAATGAGGTATTGATTCTATTCTGTTTAAAACAACTCCAAATTCTAATTTTGGAGTCATCTCATCAGTGATCACTCACTAATTCAAAGTGCATAACAAGTAATAACACAATGAGTAGACACTTGCAAGCCATTGGATTTTGCTTGTGGAGAAGAGTGGCGCAGCATAATTTCACAATTCTTTAAGTCTGATGAATAAAAGAGATCAATCTTCTGCTCCATAGGAGAGGGTTCTGGAATGGAATATTCAGAAAGAAGGACGGGTCAATGAAAGGAATTGCTCAGCTAAGGTGCATAATGGGTCACTGACACTAACTATGAGAAAGAAACCCACAAGAATATTAGATTGTAAATCTTTCTTGTCCTATGTTACCAAATAATAAATTTTTCAACGTGGTAAGAAAGAGGATTTGCTGAAGGGGCTGATTGAAGGATAATGCACAAACAATTCAACCAGCTAAACGGCCACTAAGCTTCAAGTCATTCATAGAGTAGCAAGTAATTGGGTCTATGGAACATCGCCATCGTACACTATTTATTTATTCGGGTTTTGAGTAAATCCACTGTTCTCTTACACTAAAGCCAGAACAACATGAGATACACAATTTGCATACATTAATGTAACCTATGTGCTTCAATCTCCGCCAAGGAATCCATTTAATAAAAGCAAGTGTAGAGAGTGCATTACAAAAGAGAAAAAGATCCAAAATGAGAATGCAAGATTGTTACGGTAAAAAACAAATCACCTACCTTTACTGCTAGACTTCTTGTCATAGCGATCCAAAGCCCCACTGATTGGCCAAATCTACAAAAAGAGCAGCTAACAAAGGTAAGCTTTCTGTTGTCATACCAAAATCACTTCCTGTTGTAGCAAAGCCAAGTTAAAATGACATCAAAAACGCTGAATTGTACATAAAAACAAAAAAAAAACCTATATTTTAGTAAATCCAAGGTTGTGTTGTTGGTAGACTGGATTGGCGTGAGTCTTGTGAGGCATCTGCATTATCTCCTAGGGTCCAAATATGTCCCTTTGGCACCTGTTTCAGACCAGTAAAATAGAAAACTTGAACGATGAGTTAAGAGAATACTAAAAAACATCAATGTCAGGCATATTATTTTTCATTTACCATAAACATTTCTCAGAATTCTGAGAGTCCTCCAAGTAGGTCACATTGTCTCCTTCCATGCCCAAAATACGCTTAAGAGCTTTTTAGGATTCTCAGGTGAGCACACTGGAACTATATCTCCATTGCTCGCCTTCCCTAAACGATGTGATATCTTTCCCCCCAAAACCAAATCACCAGTTAGACTTAAAGTTGGGAGCATACACCTGGAAAAGAAAAAAAACACTCAAACACAATTGTCCCACTATTTACAGAGGCAAAGAGTAGAAAATTGGGATCAATTGCTTACAAGAGCAGGACTGCAGATGAAAATGTGGTAGAACCGGTAAATAATGAACCATAGGAATAGGGAGAATGCTGCAGCATAGCAAAGCAAAATGAAAAACCATAAAGAACTGAATCAAAGAAAAAATACTGCGAAAAGAAACCTTATGCAACTCGCAACATGCATGGTAAACACTAAAAATATCTATTTCATGCCACTGACACACCTTGTGAACTGGTTTACTAGTTTAACTTAACTCACAATTCATACATGAAATAGATATTAGCTGTAAACATAATTATGGCTACAAAAGAAACTAACATGACATAGAAGAAACAATTCGATCTCTATGCCAATTAGCAACTTCGATATGAACTTTGAGATTAAAGTAAAGCTGGTGAAAACAAGACTACCATATGAAAGGGAACACTTCAAACTCATCTAGCAGCTTTATCAGCCTGTGAAGTAACACTAACTACTAGAAAAACACCCGAGTCCCTGTGATTATATAACTACTAACTCGGTCTCCAAATTTACAACCTGTTTTAGGCAGACTGAACTAGTGCGTTTTTTCTATATGTACACTAGTAAATACGCACGTGCGATGCACCTGCAGCATGTCGTTCCGTTACAAAACTTACGGGATAACAAACTATAATACTAAGGCGAAAAATCTGCCTTCAAAATAAAAATTACCGTTTTACAATTTTATCTCTTGTAATCAATTAGATGCGACTTACATTTCAGAGTGAAAAACCCATACACAATAGACACCAAAATTAAAATAATAGAGGAAAAGAGAAAAACATTTGCGCATGAGAAAAATGGTCATCATGCACATTTGCGCATGAGAAAAATGGTCTGATTTGATGAAAATTGGCAAGGGTTTTCATCAAGTAGAAGTTGTCAAAGATTATACCTTCGGAAGTAGAAGTTGTCGATTTAGAAGCACCAGTAGTACTTGGTCCTGGTTATTCCATTACATGTTGATTGAGGAACCTGGGGCTTCGGCATGTTCTTTCAAATGGACGTTTGGCTGTGCCAATATCAACATTTCTTTCATTATCTGTGACAATATCAACATTGATTATAATGAGTAAATTAAAGCAAATAGATAAATTATTAAACAAAAGCAGGGAACTTCTTCAAACAGCTGTTGGTGGTGATTATTTACACCTTGAGCTAATCAATAACAAAAAAGAGCTTTGCTCCTCTTTGCACCATCTTCGCTTCAGGGAAATATTCCCATCTCCCATACAACAAACACCATGCAGTCTCCATCTACAGCAACATCTCCTCTTTTCAACATACCTCCAGGTCCCATTCCACCAGCGCCAACCGGTACAATCTCAAACATTCATTACTTGCATCACCACCTCACCTGCATGCATCACCTCCCTTCCATACAGTCTACAACACTAAGTCAGTAGCAATACAGCGCCACCAGTCCATCTTCTCACTACCACCAGTCTGCCCCATCAGCTTCACCGTGGACATAATCACCACTACCAGCTGCTTGAAGAAGTTCACAGTAATTAAAACAATTTCGACAATGAACATTATTCTGTCTTACCCCAACTTGTTCCCCCTGCGTGCCCTTCTTTATTTTCATGTCGATGTTGTGATGACCGAGTAAGGTGTTGGCTGCATATTTTTTCAAGGGTAGGTCTGTTAGTACTTGGTCCCGGTTCATCCATTCTATCTTGGTTGAGAAACCTGGGGATTCGCGAAGGCGGCTGAACCTGGAGGGCATGTTCCCCTCAATTCCTACAAAAATTTTGAAACAAAGGAATTATTATATGTTAGTTCAGTGGTGTTTATTGGGCTTATGAACCTGCTAAGAAAATGGGACTGAAAGTTGCAATGTTTTGCCCCACGACTTTGGCTGTCACATTATATCTTACCATAAAAATGTACATTTTTACTTTATCAACAGTAATTGGCAAAAAGAGAATTGCGAAAAAAAGAGCAATAAAAGTATCCTTAGAGTAAGCTTACCTGTGCCACTACAGTTTATGTTTGAATTTTGATTCGGTGGATTTGATGATTCTTGACGTTGAGCCTGCTCTATCAACCGTGGGCTTTTACGGAGGTTAATTATAGGAGCCTCATTGCGATCTAACGCCAAAAACGCGATTATAAAACATTAAATAGTACAAAAATCTGACATAATAAATTCTGTATAAAAAAGGTAACTTAACTAAACAATGCAGTTATCTATTATAAACCTACCGGTGCTTGTTTGTGCTTCCTGATCCTCTCTGTTTTTACTTCCAAGCCTAGTTGTGTTTGCATAAGAAATACGATGTCTTTCACGGATTCTTTCTAATTCATTTTCGCTCATTGAACTTCTTTTTGCCTTGTCCAAAACACGTCGTTCCTGCAATCGAAGTTCTCTTTGTTCTGGGTTGATTTCATGGCGACATTTCTTGGTTCTTTTATTTTCAGTAGCTGTCAATTCCTCGCAATTTCAGATCGACGCTTCTTGGCTCTTTCAATCAAAGTACCTGCTAATTGTTAAAAATGAGCTCCACATATTTTTTCCTTAATAATATTAATATCCAGTTTTAAAGGTACCTCTCTTTTGTGTTCTAAACTTCTCTAGTGTTACTTTTTTGTACACCAAATGTTTTATCGAGCATTATGTAGATAAAAAATGAGCTCTCCATTTAAAGGTACCTCACCTCTAATTTGTATATTCTAAACTTCTCTGGTGTAATTTTTTTGTACACCAAATGGTTTTATCTTGCAGTATTCAGTCTTGTTTGTCCCTCTCAACTAATTGATTCACTACCATTTATTTACAGTATTTAGCCTTCCACTTGTTCCTCTCAACTCATCTATCCACCGCAATAACATTAACATTAGTTCTGTCCCTCTATAATACTATATGTTGGTTGTAGGTTAGGCAGACAGTTGGGTGGTAGAAAGATGTCTATTTTTTTAATCAGTAAAGATGTTAGAAAGATACTCAAACGTACAGAGATAAAGATACTCAAATGTACATAGATTATATGCATCGATCACTTACTCGTTGTACTGGTTCCTGCTCCATGGTCTTGTGGTCGAACCGGAGCTGGTGATAGAGAGTTGCTCACTTATTTCTGCTGTGTTTCCGCATTCATTTCTTGTTTTCTGGATGCGATAAGCATTACGCCGTTTTTCAAGAACTGCTTCCTTTTCGACTTCTGTCATTGAATCTCGTAATACTGTATAGTGAACACAACGCCTCTCTAAGTGAGCATCTCTTTGTTGTTGCTCGATTAGTCTTGGACTGCGACGCAGATGAAAACCCGAAAGAGTATCTCTTTGTTGTTGGTCGATAATTCTTGGACTTCGACGCGGATCAAAATCTGGAACATTTTGAATAAACCCAAAAGTGAAAACCTTGCAATGAATCCATCTACAAATAAACCCAAAAGTGAGTTAAAATTCTTCATAAAAGTTAACAGAACATTTTGAATGGAAAATTAGTGCACAAACTAAAATGGAGCAGCGAATCCATCTACTAATCTAATCTATCTATCTAATCTAACTAATCCATCTACCCTTTAACTAACTTTCCTTTCATTTTATTTCATGTCTCTCGATGGAGATATCTCGAACCGAGAACGTTAGTGGTACTGGAACTGTAACATTGAACCTTTTCATTTTATTAGTATAGAAAAACTTAATTTTTTGGAGCTCACATGTGCACACTGAAATGAAACACAAAAGATAAAATAAAATACATACTCTAAACAAATGAACAAAATTGCTTTTCTACTTCCATTATCATCCAGAAAAAAGAATAAAGAATAATAACAAAGCATAAACTCATCCAAGCACGTCAACAGAGCAAACCCATATTTAGTACTGCAATAAGCTTCATGAAACATTAAATTAATGTGCAGTTGAGGCTGTTGAGCGCCTTGATTGCTACAATATGCACCTCATTGGTCACCTTTCAGTGTTGTCTCTATAATCAGTTTAGTAGTGTTGTAGTTTGAACCAAAAATTAGTGCATAAACTAAAATGGGTTTTCTCAAGCATTTACACAAACAGATGGCGTTCAGAAACCTTAAACTCACAACATAAACCTTAGATTATCACTGAGTACTCAAATCCAAGGCTTAATGAAATCAAAAGTATAGAACGAACCCTAATCGAAGAAATTAGGATAATGCCCTAATTTTTTCCCTAAACCCAGTCTGAACATTGATACTTTCTCACTGATGAAAAAAAAAACTTCCTAGAAAAACCACAAAAAAAATGGGTACTCAAAGTAACTCAATTCTAACTAATAATAACTCAAAATTCCAGAAAAATCTTACCAAATTAGTTCTATGTTGAGTTGATAATCAGAGAGGAAATAAACTTTGATGGAACGATCAGAAGGGAATTTGAATCCAAATTCGAGTAAATACATCGTTAATTTGATCATCAGAGAAAAAGAGGGAAGAAATTATGATGGAGCGACGATGTAGAAGTGAACTTTATCTTCTTCTCCATCATATTTGTCTGCTGATTTTGGTTTGTGCCGAAGCTCTGTAACAAAGACGTAAAGAAAATGTATTTACCCTTCCTAAAATCTAGAGTTTTTGTGTAAGATCGATGATCATCACCGTTTTCACTGCCAAATTAGAGCATTGGTTCAGAACTGATGATATGAATACATTTGTCATTGGCTTCTTCTAACTAAGTACCTAACAATTCAAGCATTTCTTGATTACAAGAAAGGCAATATGGTCCACCAGCAGACCAAGCTAAATTTATTGTACATAAACCAACTTCCTTTTTGATGAAATAAACATATAAGAAAAATGAATTCATAATTGGATATTTAAAACTCAAATTCACTCTAGGCATTATGCCACATTATTAGATGTTCCATTGTGAAAATCTGGAAGGAAGAAAAAAGAAAAGAAAACATACTTCACTGAAGTCTATACTAGGACGTACCTAGCTTAGTAGAAAACTTCATATTTTCTCAAACTTCTTCCCATAGTCAGCCAGCCTGCAGGTGCATTATCTACTGTAGAAGTTAAAAACTTCTGAAAATCATAATAACAGTCAAATTTAATGGTAGTCCGTCCTCCTTGAGGAATGAAGGTTTTCAGAGAAAGGATGTTTTCCACTTTAGCGTGTAGATGATAATCCACGTATGGGCATGGAGAGATTCCTTTCATCTTAGCGATAAGAATATCCCGAATTTCCACTGGACGAGAGGGAACCTCTACCACCATGAGCTCATCATTATTCATATGAAAATTGAAGTATGCGAGGTTTTCACCGTCGAACCAATAGAAGACCAACTGATCAGAGAAACTCAATATACGTGTAGGAGGGGTAAATCTATCAAACTTTTCAAGGCAAGAACAACGAAAGGGAGATGGTAGATCACTAAGCTCAGTGTCCTCAAAAGTTACTTCGAATAACTCCTCCTCGGTCCATACTTGCTCGACCTTGTCCTTGAGTACGTACATACGAATATCAAAACCACAACAACAATAACTGCGGCTGCGATGACCAAGACGATGACCTGGTATGACTGACATTGTCTTCTCAGAAATTGCAACACACGGATATCCTTTAAACTCCAGAAGATGGTGATCAACTTGAACTGCGAAATCTGTTAGAATTTTCTTGCTCACTGTCGTCCTACTACATTCAGTTGGGAGTCGAATGAACTGCATCTTCTCGCTGCAGATATCAAACGAGAGCAACATTTCCTCCTTGTTATCATCATTGATTGTTGTATCCCCTCCTCCTTCTTGTATGTAATTAGTTATCTTCCAATAAAGATCACAACCGCAAAGGGTGGCTGACCTACAATATTCTCTCCAAACTCTTGTCACCATTCTTCGTCTAGGCAGCGGAAATGAAGAAGAAGCTGGTGGTGTGATTTCAGAAATCCTAATGACCATCCTTTTCCATTCAGCTACTCCAGATGTATAAACCATGCAAACAAACTCCTCTTCTGCTTTTATTCTTGTTGTATAGATAACTACCACCTTGTATTGATGTGACAATGAATCAAAACCAAAACCAAAACCATGACATAAATAATTTCCAATCCCGTTACCTCCACCACGAATCGTAATAGGGTTCAAATAAAAGAGTGCAAGTGTTTCATCCCTTGCCGGGTTAATCACAGTTATCCTAGCTCTTTCTACGTTGTCCTTGCTAATCTCTCTAATACAAACTAAACCATTACAATACCCTACTAGTTCATTTGGGATTTCAAAATGTGCTCTACTTAGTAATTCATATTCAATTTTACGATTTCGTTTTTGTCGCAAATTGAATATGTAACAAGTTTCCTCGTCCCCAACATCATCATCGAATACATTAAGGAGACTGAAGATGAAACTATTTGTATTAGAATGAGCACTGTTTTGACGAGATAAACGAGTGCTCTGATGAGATAAGTTTTGGGCAACAAATTGTTTATCATTGAAAATTGAATTATACCAGTACTTACTGACGCTGCTAAATCTGGTGAGTGGCCGAGCTGGTAATCTCGTTAAAATATTATCGATGACTAGTTCCTGTGGCAGAAGTTTACCTGAATCATCATCGATAATTCTCTTCTTCTTCTTCCTCTTCCTGTCACCATAGATGATTGCCCTTTTCCTCTTCATTCTTAGAGTTTCAGCCAAATTGAATCGAAAAATTGGAAAAAGTTTAACAGAGTGATTAAGAAAAACCTTACCCTAATTCTCAAATGAAGTAGTATAAAAGAAGAAATTTAAGTTGTGATACTGAATTGGCACTAATTCCGCTAGTAACCTTTGACGTGCTAGAAATGGCTGACGTGTGGCATTCGTGCTCTAGTTTAGGCCCACAGCTGTCAGTTCTGACTCATGCGGTTTGTTCAGATCCGGAAATGGTTTGCCTAAAAGTTACCACGTACTATACAGCACGATCTGGTATTGTGGTAACTAACATGGCAGGTGTCATCATTGATTGTTGTGTCCCCTTCTCCTCCTTGTATGTAATTAGTTATCTTCCAATAAAGATCACCTCCGCAAAGAGTGGCTGATCTACAGTACTCTCTCCAAGCTCTTGTCACCATTCTTCGTCTAGGCAGCGGATATGAAGAAGAAGAAGTTGCAGGTGGTGTGATTTCAGAAATGCTAATGACCTTCCTTTTCCATTCAGCTACTCCAGATGTATAAACCATGAAAACAAACTCCTCTTCTGCTTCTATTCCTGTTGTATAGATAACTACAACCTTGTATTGCAGTGACAATGAATCAAAACCAAAACCACGACATATATATTCTCCAATGCCACCACGATTCGTTATAGGGTTCAAATAAAAGAGTGCAAGTTTTTCATTCCGTGCCGGGTTAATCACAGTTATCCTACATCTTCCTAGGTTGTCATTGCTCATTGCTCTAACGCAAACTAAACCATTACAATACCCTACTAGTTCATATGGGATATTGGAACGTGCTTCAGTTAGTAATTCATAATCAATTGTATTGAATCGTTTTTGTCGGAAATTGAATACGTAACAATTTTCCTGCTTCCCCTGGAATACATTAAGGAGACTGAAGATGAAATTGTTTGTACTAGTGCCAGTGTTCTGATTAGATACGTGCTGTGCAGCAAATCGTTTATCATTGACAACTGAATTGTACCAGTACTTACTAGTGCAGCTGAATCGGGCTAGTGTTCCTCTGGATGATGAACTTTACATGAATCATCGACTATGCTTACGATTCTCTTCTTCTTCTTCTTCTTCTTCTTCTTCTTCTTCTTGTCACCATAGATGGTTGCCTTTTCCTCTTCATTAGTATTTCCGCCAAATTGAATCAAGAAAAACCTTAGCCCTAAGAAGTATATATGAAAGAAGACCGAGCAACCTTTAACGGAAAAAGTCGACAGAGTGATCAAGAAAAACCTTACCCTAAGAAGTATATATGAAAGAAGATGTGATAGTGATACCGAGCAACCTTTGACGTAGGCCGACTTGTGAGATTCGGGCTCTAGTTTAGGAACATATCTGTCAGTTTATAGAACTTGGCTAAAAAAAACTGTCAGTTATGTCAAAGACGGCATTGATGCATGTGTGCAGCAGGTATGGGCATTGGGAAGTTGTGCAAACACTCGTGGTCTAACATAGCATTCTAAATTTTCCATTTGTTTTAGGTATATGTCTGTAGGCTATTGTAACTTGTGATATTTGACACGATATCTATTCTTGCGTTATGTTTGTTTTCAGGTTATACAAGTTTGTTCTCCTTTATTAAAGTTTGTAGATAAAAACCAATAAAGAAGTCGAAAACTCCTTTATCGAAGCACAGCCAGCGTCAGGCCACGGCCTGGTACCAAAAAGAACAAAAAAAAAAACTTGTTTCTGAACAGCCTAGCAGCACAGCCAGCATCAGGCCACGGCCATGCCATGCCATGAGCGCTAATCTCTCACTCTCTCCTGTAAAAATTTCTAAATACAAGTAGCAGAGGAGAAAATGAAATCAAGTTCAACATTACTGCAACTTGATACAAGGGCAATCTTCAATTATTCATTTCTGCATCTGCATACTATAATGTGAGAAATTATCATGGTTCAAGAGAAGGTTATTATAATACAGTAACACAACTTGAGTGTTTTGTAACGGATGAGTGTAAGTTTGGGAAGATTCAGAAGCTGGTTGACGGGTTGAGATACTTTGACCGATTGATTCTGGAAAGGCCATTGCCATCCATTGTTACATTTAATCAGGTACTGGGATCATTATCAAAGATCATGTGTGGTTCAGATGTCATTGGTTTGTATAAGAAGATGAATTTGGTTGGGGTTGAACCAAGTTTTATTACATTCAACATTTTGATCAATTGCTTGTGCCAATTAGACCAACTGAATCATGGGTTTTGTGTGCTTGGAGAGATGTTAAAGAGAGGTTATCTTTTTTTTACCCTGAGAACCAAGTTTTACACTGACAAGAAAGACTTCACAAGTCTCAATTCTGATGAGAAGGAAAGAAAAGGAAAGGTACTCAGCTATAGGTTCTGGTTTGGCAGTTGGTTTGGTTGGTGAGACTGGATTCTATATTTCTCACCAGTTGGCATCCAATGCTGCTGCAAATAATTGACAATGGAAGATACAACAAACAACCATTAGATCAGGAAACACAAGAATTCTATAATCTGTTGCAGATTCTGGGGCTCACAAACTCTGGTGGAGGGAGAGCACGTACTTTACGAGCCTTCGGACTAGTTTTAACCTCTGAATTAGTAAGAATGATATGAAAAACAGCATTAACACCTCCTTTTTGTACACTTTGGGCTCATTACTTGAAAATCAAACAAACAAGAATGAAAACTGTAGTAGTCTCATTCCCCATAGACACATTCATATGAAAATCAAAATGGAAATCCGTAACCTGGAAAAGATATTCTGTTGTCAATAGCAATATCGAAATCTATCATATCCCAGTTCAGTTGAGAAAAAAATAGCATCGTCTGCATTGTTACAATCATTCACATTCAGAGGGGAAAAAAAGCAACAAAGAAAACTAAGAAACATTTAGATTGTAAATCTTTCTTGTCCTTTGTTACCAATCAAAAAGACGATTTGCTGAAGGGGCTGACCGTATAATAATGCATCAACAACTCAACCAGCTAAACCGCCACTAAGCTTCAATTCTTCCACAGAGTAGCATCTAAATTGACCTGGTCCATGGAACTCAATCAGAGACTAATTGGGTCTATGGAACATCGCTATCGTACAGTTTTTCTTTATTTGGGTTTTGAGAGTGTAAAGATTGTTACAAGTAAAAGAAGAATCACCTTCACTACTAGACTTCTTGGCCCAGCGATCCAAAGCCACTGATCGGCCAAATCTACAAAAAAAAGCAGCTAACAAAGGTAAGCTTTCACTTCCAATTCAAAAGAATAAAAACTAGTGACTAAAATGTTTGAGAACCACAAAATACCAAAATCACTTCCCGTTGTAACAAAGCCAAGTTAAGATGACATCACTACGTCGAATTATACATAAAAAAAAAACCTACTCCAAGGTTGCGTTGTTGGTGGACAGGATGGTGACAGTAGATGTGATGAACCTAGAGAGAACTTGGCAACAAGACTGAAAGAGTTAAGCAGTTGGGACAGTGATGGATGCTGTGAGGTTAATAAGGTTGGCTAAATGGGTGCAGTCGGGGGAGCAAATGTAAGTCCAAAACAATGTTGAATATAACTAATATCCGTATAAAATTTGTATATGATCAACAGCACATTCACAATTCAAATCTGCGGAATAAACATGCTTACATAACAAACAAAAGAGAACTCACCCTACAAAACACCTTGCTTTGAATAAGACCGTATGGAACAGGACCAAATTCGCGTGAATCTTGTGAGTTATACATGTTGTCTCCTTGGATCCAAATATGTCCCTTTGGCACCTGTTTCAGACCATTAAAATAGAAAACTTGAACGATGAGTTAAGAGAATAGTAAAAACATCCTTGAGACGAACTTAAATCATGTCGATACTGAAATGAGATTATTCTTCCTTTACCGTAATAGTTCGACATTCCTCAGAATTCAGCGGGTCGACCAAGTAAGTTACATTGTCTCCTTCCATGCCCAAATACGCTTAGTAAGAATCATTTTAGGATTCTCAGGTGAGCGAACACTAACTATATCTCCATTATTCACCTTTCCTAAACGAGGCGATATCTTTTCCACCAAAATCAAATCACCAGTTTGACTTAAAGTCGGGAGCATACTAGGACCATAGCTCTGGAAAAGAGAAAAAACATTCTAACACAATTGTCCCCTAATTTATAGAGCTAAAAGAGTAGAAATTAAATTGGGATCAATTGCTTACAAGAACAGGCCTGCAGATGTAGGTCTCAGTAACATGAAGAAAGCAGAGAAATTTTCCTAACAAAACTGTTCGATTAAATGCTTCTTTCGTAATCCCGAAGCCCTTGCCTTTCAATAGATTCCTCAATCCATTCATATCTTCAACTTGCTTTTTCTGCACTTCTCCAGCCTATTCGTTTTAAAATAAACACACTTAAATATATTCTTTTGAACAAATCTTATGACAAATTTAACATTTCATATCCAAATATACAACCAGTTTCTTAAACAGACTAAACTAGTGCATTTTTCTAAATGTACAAGAATTTCTAATCGACATTTCATCAAACACTATCATGGCATAATCGCAACCCAAATTTTGAACATCAGACACAATAATACCTAAAGTGAACTAATCCATACCGAAGAAGAACTCGAATAACAAAGAACCAGAATAATCACATAGATAGGATTTTCCCATAATATGATAGTAAATATTACCTATTTTCACTGAAATGGATAAACTTTTGAAGTTGAACACTCTGTTAGGAAACTCCAATGGGCGTAAGGAAGCGGTTTTCACTGATATGGTTGAGAAATATCATATCTCTAAATCGTAGAAGGAGCTTGCTCGACTAGGTTGGAAGGGGGTAGCTAGTATTTGGAAAAACTAGGAAGAGGGCAATGAACTTCAGCTAGGAAGAAATAGAAGTTGTGCCTTTGTAGCTTGTTCGGCCTATGCCTTGCTTTGCAATACTTGGGCTTTTTTTCCCTTTGCTGTAGAGCTGGCCTAGGGGTGAGCACGGGCCGGTATGGACCGGTTTTTACCTCATTCGCATCCAATCCAATCCAGTATGGATTTCAAATTTGGCATCCGCATCCAATCCAACATCCAACGAGTGTACGGGTAAACGAATTGGGTGCGGATAATCCAATGGATTTGTGTTACTTCAAATTTATAATGAAAAATAAAACTAGTATAGATGACTTGTTATAGAACCTGCACCTTTTATGTATGTATATAAATATAGAAGTTTCATGTACCACTCCAAGTAAACACCTTAAAAATTCCAAAACTACCTATATATTTTCTAGAAACAATATAAATGTTCTTAATCTAACGGATATGGATGTCCAACGGATTTTCAAGATTGCATCCAGGCCCAATCCGTAATCCGTTGGATTTCAAAAATGTTATCCGCGTCCAACCCATTAGCGAACAGTTCGGGCATCCATCCGCAAAAATACAGTTGACTTTGGTTAAATCCGCGGATTACGGATAAAATAATCACCCCTAAAAGTTGTTGTGTTGCAAAAGAAAAGAATCATGTTTTAGGGTATACATAATACTTTCAGGGCATACAAACTAATAGTACCATCTCGGGTGCCCTTATAAGGGGTATTTATTGGGTAGTTGAATTACATATATACCCTCTAACCGTTTTAATTACTAATCTACTCTTACCCTTAATATAAAAACCTAAAATCAGTTTTATGAAAATAGTAATCAGTTTCTATATCACCTCTCCATCTTCTCCTCTAGCCGAACTCTCCATCTCCTTCATGAGAAATTTTTTTCATCGCCGTGATTAATCGTCGATTCGCCAAAATTTGATCGACGATTAAACTAGACTACATAATTGTTCGAACAAAGGAAAAGGAAACTGGTAGGCGTTCAAAATCGTCTTCAAATCCCTCAATTGAACAAGAAGAACCCATTGAAGAAGAAGAACCAACGGAACCTGAAATCGAACCACCAAATCAACCAATCGAAGCACCAACTCCTCAAATGAGGATAAGAAAGTAAGTTCTACAAACTCAATCTCTTTTTTGTTGTTTTTAATCGATTGAATAGGGCAAATTCCAAAAAAAAAGGTTTTAGACGGTTGCAGTGTCAAGTTCGACGCATATGTTAGTTGTTTTTTGTGCCGAACTGTTCTTCAAAATTGCAGCCTGAAAGTGTATATGAACAGTTCGGCATGAAATAGTTTACTTAATATGCGCCTAACCTAAACACGCTTAGGAGTAATATCGTGGGTTCGGCTAGTTCGATAGTATTGAATATGTGTTGAACCATGTTCTGCTGGTTTGCAACGTACATAGACTAGGTGTAGGTTCGGCGCATAATGGCTTTGTCGGGCTTGTCGAACCCTATAGTTGATAGGTTCGGCTTGTTATGATCATTGCATTGCAAGCCGAACATTGCGCTGTTTTACAAAATTAACTAATATTTATTGGGTTCGTCTCATAATAGGTGTTACGGGTAGCCAAACCATGTGATTGGTTATCTCTTACAATCCTAGACTTGAGTTAATTCACCAACTTTCAATATGTTAACGAAATTTTAAACTTGTTTTAGGATAACGAAGGTAAAAAGAGGAGGAGGATGGAGGTTACGCCTTCTACTTCTAAAACACCCGATCCTTTAGGAGGAGGTAACAAAAAATTGGGAGATGGAGGCACAGGAGCTGACAAAGACGCAACATTGGTAATTCGTGAACCACTTCCAGAGATACAAAGAGAAGAACAAGAAGTTGATGGTGGTCATGTTAATGAAGAACCTCAACATCAACCAAAGCCTCTGAAAGAGAAGCATGTCGATGAGCGTCGGGTTAAACGTTTGCACATTCCTGATGAGAATAACGTAATCCCGACTCGAGTTGATGGTTTTTCCCATGGACTTCCAACAGATGGAGGAGGGGTGTTGATCGGTTACGCTGAATCTTGGGCAAAGAGAATATATGAGACTCCTAATTACTACGATGCGAACCGAACATTGAGACACCATAGGGCAGCGGAATGGAAATTGTCCAATTGAAACACATAAATATCTTTAAATGCCCTCATTGTGTGTAAAACTACATTTATCAACAAGCACACCTGCCAATCTAGATGATCTCATTTTCATGCCACAAAATCTATCTCAGCCCTGGATGACATGTATAGCTTGCGTTATTTTGTCATTCACTTCCCCTTCTCCATGACGGTTTTCTCCTAACACTGCATCAAGTTGCTTTTTTTTTCCTTCTTTTTTCTGTAAACAAGGGAAAAGTGAATCATAAAGTTTCTTTCCCATCAATTATCTATAACAATTTATCTCACAAGCTTTGAAACATTATGTTTCTAGTAATAAAACGACTTATGTTGCTCTGAAGGTGGTGTAACATATCTTGAACCTACGCAGGGACATTTCATTTTTCTCTAAGTCTAACCCATCATACAAAACTATTAAATCACAAAGTTTTTCAAACATATTTTGGTTTACTAAAAACGTGGTGGATAAACGATACCATCAAATTAAAGATCGAAACTAGAATTTAGGAATTTTAATCCTTTGTTCCCAATTTGTATGAAAGTAATTGATTATTGGACGCTTGGCTTCTCGTACTTCATAGTAAATAATAATCTAGGGGATGGGATGTCATTGTATCACAACCATGACACCATATGCTGAGACATTTGATCCCAAAAACCAAATTATTTAAATTACACTATAAACTAGTAGGATAAATAAAATATAGTAAAACATCTATATAAGCATGTCATTGGAATCGCTTAAAAATATTTTGTATAGAGGTTATTCTTCTATAAAGTTTCACAACTTGGATACCATCTTTCTAGGTTATTATTCTAACTGAAACAACAAAAGAATATAAACAATTAAGACCTTATGGAATACTTTAATTCGACAAATAATAAAGTAAGATTCTAGAACCACCACCTCTGAACAGTGGATCAGATACAATCTCTTGTGAAAATACAACAAAATATAATTCCCTGTAAACTACTCGAGAACAATCTGGAATTATTTCACCTCCAGAATGCAACCAGCTTGGACACCTAGAGCATCTGTGTGAGAGCAATTGGAACTATGGACAACAAGACAAGGTAACATCTTAGCTAAAAATATTTTGCCAATGACACCTTTTGGGATTATGTGGGCATTATGGTATGAAAGAAGTAAGAGAGTAATGGACAAAAGAAGACACATAGATGACGAGACTATTATAAACGAAGTTAAAAGATTTCTACATCAATTGGATTCTCAGTTTGGATAGTTCATAGGTATATTATTTAGAGATTTGATAACAAATTGGGATGATGTAATGCAATTAGGTCATGGTCATGACAATTTTTGCTTGTCTTGACAGGCTTTATGTTTTGATTTTCTGGACGAGACGACAAGAAAAATTGACTTAATATGAAAAACTAGTGAAAGCTAAAAAAAAAAAAACAGACTAGTACTTACATGTTATGTTACCACCAGTATAGTCACAGTCAAGAGCGCCGATAAATAATGCATGCTCCATCCATATCAGGGCTTCATTTTTAGACAACCTCCCACGTATCTTTTTGAGAATGTAATCGGCAGCCTGATCCATAAGTCACATACTATGTGGAATGTAATCCCATGGGATTCTTACTTGTCACTCTCCCATTTGCCTGAAATTTCAATTTTTTTATTAGATAACAATTCTAGAAATGGCATTTTTATTTTATTAGATAACAATTGAATACTTTCATCCTTTTCTCCACAGAGTCCTCCAAACATTTACTGGAATCTCTCTGAATTGTACTTATGCAATCCATAGAATATTTATAAATAAATTCAAAGTTTAGGTACCATTATGGGGAATTAACAACTTGAACAAAATAGTATTATATTACAATTACATCACTAAATAGGAAAGACTTACATTTTTGTTGAACCCCTTAATAGTTGGTTGCTCCTCAGGGAAATAATTTCGCTCTCCCACTGCTAGATCATGTTTGATCTAGTAGCATGTAGGCCATAAATTTAGGCTATTTTCACGTCAGAAAAGACTTAGGTTAACCAAGGTTAGCAAGAAGTTATTAAAATTAATTGGAATCAGTCTGAGTAGAGCTCCGTGAATCGGCGAACAACTCGGCAAAAATTTTCTTCTCAGATCTCGTTTTCAGTGTTTCTTCAGGTGAAAATCTTGATCGCTTTAATTCTCTTTTTGGTTTACAATGATTACTGATATTAATTGAAGTGTTGGTTAATGTATTATTGTCCTAAAAACACTTTGATTGATCAAAAAACTTCTGAAATGGAGAAATTGAGCAATAAAAATAATTTTAACAAAATTCCTTCGATTGAGTTACCTGATGATTTGTTTGAAAAAAGTTTAGATCCATGGAAGTTCTCTCTTATAGGAAGACTTGATTTACAGAAGATTAAGTTTGTAGATGCAGCAGTTATTCTAAGAAGTCAATGGAAATTAATGGGTGACTGCAGACTCATCCCTTTAGGCAGGGGTTTCTTCACCATCAAACTTGATAATGAACAAGATAAACATCTGATTAAATCCCAGAGATGAGAAGTTTTGAATCAAATTGTACAAGTTAGAAATTGGGTTTCCAACTTTCGTCCAGTAAGTCAAAGAACTTCAAAAGCAATGGTGTGGGTGCGTTTTCCTGGTTTAAGATTAGAATTCTGGAATGCGAAGATTTTGTTTACAATCTGTAATGAAATTGGTAGTCCAATTAAAATTGATAATGTTACTGCTAGGTGTGAAGTTGGTTATTATGCAAATGTATTGGTTGAAGTAGATTTTTCTCAGCACATTCCTAGCAAGGTCTGGATTGGAACAAAGTATGGAGGTTTTTTTCAAGATGTTTTGATTCCAGGTTGTCCTAAGTTCTGTTCATCATGTAAAATTGTGGGGCACTTAAATGTTGAATGTAGATTTGAGAAGAACAATGGTGAACAACAAAGAGAACATATGGATCCAACAAATTCAAAGAGAAGACTAATTCAATGGAAAAGATTAATCCAAAGGAGAAGCCTACTCCAATTCCCTTTGATATCTGTGATTTTTCATTTAAAGAAGATTCAGTAGTTAAGTCTATTCATAATATTGTTCGAGCAAGTACCTTTAGTAGTGAATTTTTGTAACAACAAAGTAAATTTAGCCCTCTGGAGATTGAAGACAATGTAGAAATGCCTGAAGCTCTAATAATAGAAGTACCAACACAAACAACAGTTGAAGCAGTGGATTTGGATAATATTATGATTAAATTTGTTGATGGAAAAAATGGTACAATAGTGACTACACCAGTGCAAGTTACTTCTTGGGCCAAAGTGGTGGAGAAGAATAAAGTTACTTAAAAAACTACTGGGAGTCCATCCTAAGGTAACTAAACAAGCTCCATTGAATAATAAATATAATTTTAGAAAGAATCCTGGTAAAGGGGGTACCATAAACCCTCCAACTAAACAATGAACATAATCTTTTGGAATGTCAGGGGCCTAAGAAGATTAAGGGCTCAGGACAAACTTTGGTCTTTAGTTAATCAATTTAGTCCTTCATTAGTTTTTATAGCAGAACCGAAGGTTTTTTGCAGTGCTTCTTTCTATCAGAAATTGAATCTTCCAGGTATGGAAAAAATGGTAATTCATAACTCTTGTCTTGGTAGAAAAGGAAATATTTGTCTTTTCTGGAACAAAAGTATTGCTCAACCACAAGTCATTTCAGTTTCTGGTCAAATGATTACAGTAAGTGTAGGTGATGTATTAGTGTCAGGTGTTTATGCACATGTCAAGGTTGTTCAAAGAAGACTTTTTTAGTCTGAAATGCAGCTAATAAGTGATCTCAACAAGCCATGGATAATACTTGGTGATTTTAATGCAGTAATTTCTCAAGAAGAAAAATTTGGTGGAAGAGCTCCTAATAGAAATGCAATGTTAGAATTCAGTGAATGTCTTAATCAGTGTGAACTACTTCCAGCTCCTAAAACTGGTTTACAATTTTCATGGTCAAATTGTCAAAAAGGAAGTAAAAGAATTATATGTTCCTTAGATAGAGTGGTTTTCAACCAAAAATGGTTATAGCTTTATGGTGATTGGGGATACAAGATTGGTATGAGGATAGTTTCAAATCATACTCCTTTGTTGGGAGGTTGTGCTAGCATACCCAAACCCAAAAAATATACCAAGAAAATTTCAAAAAATGTGGATCAGTCATCCTGACTTTTTACATGTAGTATCAGATTTTTGGACAAATCAATAGTTGGAGATCTCGCTTTTCAGTTCTTGCAAAAAATGAAGAAATCAAAAAATCTTTTGAATGAATGGAATTGGAAGGTGTTTGGTGATGTTAATGTCAAGATAAGACAAGTTGAAGAAAAATGAAAGTTAGCAACAAAAGTTTCTGATAATAATCCATTTGATGAAGAGGCTCTTAATAATTTAGTAAAGGCTCAAAATGAGCATGCAAGCAGAGAGGTTCAAGCAAATACATTGTTAAGGCAGAAATCTAGAATTAAGTGGATTAAAGAAGGAGCAGCCAATAAAAGCTTCTTTCATACAAATATGAAGAATAGAAACTCAAAAAATATGATTTGTGAACTTGAAGATAAATATGGTAATGTGATTGTGGATCAAGAAAAAATTGCAGACTTATTGGTGAATCACTTTCAAGAAAATTTTAAGTATAAACTAGTGGATTGTACTGACAATTTATTAGATGTGATACCTAAAGTCATTAATGAGGAAGATCAAAAAATGTTGGATAACATTCCTGATGAAGAAGAGATTAAGAAAGTTGTTTTTGATATTGATCCAGAGAATGCTCCAGGTCCTGATGGTTTTTCAGGCATATTTTATAGAAGTTGCTGGGAAATAATCAAGAATGATTTAGTTAATGCTATTCAATTCTGCTGGAGGAGAAATTTTATACTTAAAGGAATGAAATCAAGCTTTTTATTCTTACTTCCTAAGGTGCAAGGAGCTAAATCTGCAAAAAATTTCAGACCAATTGGGTTAAGTATTATCTTCAAAATATTCACAAAACTTATCACTAAGAGAATGAGTGGGTTAATGAATAAGTTAATATCACCTCAACAAGTTGCTTATGTAAAAGGGAGAAGTATACATGAACAAGTAATGCTTGCATCTGAGCTTGTCAATGAAATGAAATTCAAAAGAAGGGGAGGAAATTTTGGTATAAAACTTGATATTTCTCAAGATTATGACACAGTAAGTTGGAAATTCTTAATCAAGGTGTTAAAGAAATATGGCTTCTCTTCTTCTTGGTGTGAATGGTTAATTATATTGTTCAAATCAGCAAGGATATCTGTAATGGTTAATGGTGGTCCATGTGGATTTTTTCCTGCGGAGAGAGGATTGAAACATGGAGACCCATTATCTCCAATTCTGTTTGGAATAATGGAGGAAGTATTAGGCAGAAATATTTCAGCTCTGGTTGATAGGGGAGAGTTGCAGCCAATGGTCACCAAAAAAGGTATACATCCTACACACCTATTTTTTGCAGATGATGTCTTTGTTTTCACTAATGGGGGAAAAAAAGTCTTTTGAGCCTTCTCAAGCTTCTAGATATCTATCAATCTAGTTCAGGTCAAATAATCAACAAAGCCAAAAGTAAGCTTTTTGTGGATGGTACTTCTCAACAGAGGAAGAAAATGATTAGTGAACTAGTAAATATGGAAGTGGCGAAATTTCCAGATAAATATCTGGGTGTGTATTTTGCTTCGGGGAAGATCACCTCTGCAATGGTGTGGCCAATAGTTGAATTAATTCATAGCAAGTTAGCTGCATGGAAGGGTAAATTGCTCTCATTTCAAGATAGACTTGTTCTTGTTAAATCAGTCCTTTGAAGTGTTCCAATTTATAACATGTCAGTTAACAAATGACCTTCATCAGTGATTAAAGTTTGTGAAAGGATAATTAATAACTTTCTATGGATAGGTGATGGAGATATTAGAAAATTTAAAACAATTTCTTCGAACAGAGTATGCACACCATATGAAGAAGAAGGTCTTGGCATTAGAAGATTGGAAGTAATCAACAAATCATTGTTAATGAAGATGATGTAGAAAATTCTGAATTCAGATGAGGAATGGGCATTATTCTTCTCTGCCAAATTTAAAGACAAATATGGTCAATGGTCTGAAAATTGGAAGCAATATTCTGTTTGGAGGGGGTTGAAATGGGCATGGAATGAACTAAAAGATGATGTCATGTGGTGTGTGGGATATGGATCAAAAATATCTATTTGGTTTGATATATGGAGTGGTGACAGATCCTTAATTAGTCTAATTGGCTACACAGATTATATTAGAAATAATAAGGGTATGAAAGTACAGGCTTTAATACATGAAGGCAAGTGGATAATTCCAGATGAATTACAACAATACATTCCTACAACAAATTTGCCAGTGATAAGTGCTGGAACTGACAAGAGAGTATGGATTTGTGGCAAAAATGATAAATTTTCAACAACTGATGCAATTGAGAAAATAAGAAGAAGAGAAGCTATTCTGTCATGGCCAAAATACATTTGGCAAAACTTTCTTCATCCCAGCATTGCTAGTAATATCTGGAAATTACAGAAACAGGTGTATGTGGATGATGTAATAATGGCAAATAGAGGTTTTGAAATGGTCTCAGTTTGTTGTATTTGTGTTGTAGCATAAGAAAGTATGCATCATATACTTTGGGAATGTCAGTTCAGTGTGGTAGTTTGGAGTTGGTTGAATGCAGTATTTGATTTTGCTAATGCATCATCATTTGAAGATGTCTGTAAAGCAGCTGAGAAAAAAAAGTCTAATAGTCAAGCAAATATGGATGATTGTAGCTTGTGCAACCATGAAAGAACTATGGTTTCAGAGAAATGCAAGGTTATTTGAGGAGAAAAAACCTAATCTGAATCGTTTTAAAAGTAGAATTTTTTCAGATGGTGTGTGAAGGAGGTTACAGAATGGATGGTGTCAGATGGAAGCATACATATGAAAGTCAAATACTGAAATTTTTCAAAATTGGTGTTGGAGTCTGAATTTCTTCTTAGCTCATGGTTAGCTAAATTTGAGTCTTATAATTGTCATTCCTATGGTCTGACTTTTAGCTCTTTTTTTGGGTCTGTCCTGTACCTTTAGCTGGCTTTTTGCCTTTCAATCAAATAAAAAATGAGTGATTCAGCAAAAAAAAAAAAAAAAAAAAAAAAGCCACTGTTAGAATTATTTTGGTTTCATAACCTTTTCTCTTGTTGTTTTCTAATTTTCCCTCTCAAGTCTCACCGATCAGAGTCATTAGACTCAGTACTCTAACTTTTGTTTCTATTCCAAACCTCGATCATCAAAGTTAATTTATCATTAGAACTTCCTAATTCTTGTAAACTATTTTATGAAAAATAAGAAACCTGCGCCAACATAAAAATCAACAGAATCAAATAAGTTGGAAAAACCACTACAACCCGTGTGATGATTAGAATGTTTGATGTTTGTAGTGGTGATTGGTGATCGTCTTAGTAGTGTGAATTTGATGATGGTGAACTTGTTTCTTCTCTTGTGAAATCTATCAAAATCCATATATTGATCGGTGCCCGATTATTTTTACACAAAATCAAGACTACTTCCCAAAGGGAACTTATCTTTCCTTTCCAAGATTTATAACATCACGGATTAGAGGATTAACATTTCGTTCATACTTTGATAAACCCTGAATATTGTTAATGGGTTGTATATTCTCCAACGCTGATTATATGATCAAGGGATTGCTGGAAACTTAGTTTTTTCTTCTATAGCTACGTTCATGGCGTTCATCTTCCTCTCTTACTCTTTCTCTTTTCATATCTTCTGTTGTCTCTCCAAAATACGGAAGCTAAAAAAAGGTCGAAAAAGTCTCACGGCAACTGAACTAAAGGAATGCTAACCATGGTTAACGCAAGTGTAGCTTGACGCCAGAGTAGCCCAAATGTCGTGCTTAACATGTTGCTAGATCAAACATGATCTAGCAGTGCGAGAGCGAATTTTTTTCCGGTCCTCAGTGTGGAAACTCCATATAAATTTTTAATTTTACTATATATGCTTAAAAGAACACACTGAAATGCAATTATGATAAACAAATATATATGCCTAAAAAAGCACATTGAAATGCAATTATGATAAACAAATATTTTTATAGAAATGTACAAAGTTTTCAACAGATCTTTATATGTTTTGTTATGTGTATAAAGACGAGGTTAGTTCGTACAGTTCTTAATTCATCGATCACTAATTAAATTTATTTTACTTAAGCAATTGAATTGGGATAATGTCGGACCTGCTAATTTTGTCAAAGTACTTTTTTATTATTAATTCCTCTACGAGAAGAATTTTATATTCATATATTATTTTGCTCACAGTAGAATATTCTTCGACAAAAGATTGAATTGCAAGATCGGTGAAAGCAAGTGGGAAAATTATGTAAACGTCTGCATCAATGTTTCAGATGTTTTATAAGTCTTGGTTGATGTTTAACCTCTAAATAGGAGGAATGATAATAAAAAAGTACTAACAACTACCTTCGTTTTATATAGCCACTTTTGGCTCATTACTTTAAAGTTTAAAATCAAAACAACAGAAATTCATGTAATCTCATTCTTATAGACACCTTCAAAATAAAATCCATAACTACGATTTTTAATGTGTACGATGTTTGAGTAAGTGGTGTTCGTCAGATGTAATTTCTTTATGTTTAGTTTCAGTCTATTATGGGTGTATGTTGCATTGGATGTATTAATTTGTCAAAGACTTTATCTTTAGAAATAGAGTTTCTCTGTCTTTTCATTAGTATTTACATCTCAATACAACTATTGAATTTGTCTCACATGGTATCAAATTGCTATTTCTTATGATCATGTAAATCTCAAGTTTTTCTTCGTCAAAACCTTAAAAAAATTTATGATGACTACTACAAATCTTACTCAATATTCTACATCTACATCTAAAAGTATGAATAATATTGTAAACAAATTTCTACAAAAGAACCAATATTCCAATTTCTCTCTTACATTACAGAACATTTGTAATTTTTCTCAAATTACAAATGTTATGGAAACATCAATTCGAGTTTATTTTGATAAGTATTAATCTTCTTCGTTTTTTTATGGAGCATAACATTTTGAACTTCTTAATAATATTCTTAAGGTCGAGTTGTGAATCCTGAAAATTGTTGAAGCATCGACAAGGTGGAGAATTATTGGTGTTTTGGGAGGTTCCGAAAATATTGAGTTTCCTAGTTTAGGTCATTTTCGATATGGACATGGATTTCCTAATTGACATTACGTTTCCTATTTATTTGAGGTGTCTTATTCCTATGAGACTACTACTTAGGAATCAAGTTTATGACTACTATATAATAAGGCTTATATGGTGATACATAATTATGGTTTTCTAGAGAGAGTTAAAGAATGCATAATGCAGTTCTCTAAGGTTTTTATGGATTCCATTCCACCTCTTTGGATGGAGTTTTAGTAAGAAGAGAGACCATTATATGGTGTTGAGAGATACATCGTTGGAGTTGAGAGAGTAAATTGTTATGGTTTTAGGGGCAATAGTTCGTTGAAGAAGTATCCTTTATGAAGATGTCGGAAACATCATTTAACAAATAGAAAATCACCGTGTTCGTAGATGGTGGAAGACACATCGTTGGTGTTGGAAGAGACGTCATTAGGAACGATATACCATCTCGTTATGTGAGATAATTAAGTGTTATAGAGCATTTAATTCATGACAATTATCTGAGGGTTTATATTTAATATAATGTTGAATCATAGTTTTTTGATTGATTCATCAATTATTAAGTGTGCAATTCCCTATTTTGTGATTTCATAATAATAAAGAAGAAGTCGTAACCGTTTGGTGGAAGTAGACAATATAAACACATTGTGTATATTGTAGAACCATGTTTAATCTTGTGGGCTTTACTTATTGATTCATTTGTGTTTGCATCTTGTTTGTATTTTATTTTACGTCGATCCAAAGATCTAGTGTCTTGTGGGTTATTTCGAGTTTAATTTTCCCAACAAGTGGTGCAGTGACCATGGAGAGGATTGAATTCGGAAGTGAGGATGTTTGATTTTTCAAGTGTAATATTTTTAGTTTCGAAGGATTTGAAGTTTCAAATATTCAAGTACGAAAGGATTTGAATTTATAAAATAATCTAAGATGCATAGATTGATATTGTAAAGCATTCGAGTGTGAATGGTTTGATATTTTCAATTTTTGGGTATGAAGCAATTTAAAGCGTTTCGGAAGAATGCAATTATTCGAGATTTTCTGAATTCGTTTTGGTCGTGCTCCATATTGAAGGATTTAACGTTAACACTTCTTGAAACATATGACCATATGCATTCCGCATAGCTTCGGGTAAGTATCCGTGAAAACCATATTAATAAATTTAAATTGTCTAGTTGATTATATACTTTTCTCTGTTTCTTACGAGGGTGTGACTATTTTTTGAACGCCTAGAAGTTGACTGTATACTTTACTTCGTTTCTTACAAAGGTGTGACTATTTTCAAAGACCTCAAGTGGTTCATTTTTATCCGGGTTGTGTTCGGTAAACAATCTATATTTTTTGTGAATGATCAAATTAAACTGGATTGAATGGAACAAAAAATGGTATATTCACAGTCAAGTTTGCTTACAATATCTTGCTGGAAGAGTCTCGTCCAAGGAATTTGACTAATACTGATCAATTCCCTTGTCAAAGATTGTGGAAAGTTAAACTACCACCTAAAATTCATCATTTCTTGTGGAAATGTGTGTCCCCGCTAGAGATAAAATATCTAGATTTATTAATAACATACGAATTACTTTTCCTCTACGTGGTAATCATGTTGAAACTATGCATCATCTTTTTATAGATTGTTATGTTGTCACTAGCATTTGGAATGCTATTGATGATAATCTTACTGTAGATATGGTAATTTTACTGAATGGATTCCAAATGTTTTCAAGTCCAATCGGTTTTTTGTTGCAGATACGCGGAAGCAGCTAAGATTGTTAAGCTGCACTCTCTGGCATATATGGAAATTAAGATGCTATGTGGTCTTTGATAATTTTCAATTTAGGCCTAATGGGTACATAAGTACATTAACTCTATTAAATTGTTTGTCACTGAGTTTTCTGAATGATATACATAATTATAATCGAGTGATGTAGGAACCCAGATGGAGTCCTCCAAAGGAAAATGATTTAAAAATGAATTTTGATGTGTCCTTTATAGATGAAAACTCTCCGATTAGTAATTCTTCGCAATTCTTTAGGAAACTTCTAGGGAGCTAAAGGAGAAGTCTCGACATCAATAAATGAAGAACAATGAGAAGTAACAGCAGTCTTAGAAGCTATAAAATGGGCAAGTGATAAAGGAGTTATTAACCTTCACCTAGAAGGAGATAATAAAAATTTAGTAGCGGCAATAAATTGTTTTGTAGGAAGTATTCAATGGACAAATAATAGTATAGTCCATGAGTATAGAAATTTATTAAAAAAAGAAAAAAAAAATTGGTCTTGTATCCATGTTAAAAGGGATGCTATTGGAGTAGCATATGTAATGGCAAAAAAATGCCAGAATTAATGGTGCTAGAATGTGGGACGCAATTTCACAAGATTTTTTGTTGGGGTAAAATACAAAGCTTTGACTATGACCAGTTTAGAAATGTTTTGGATTTCTTATCTATTACAAGAATTTAAGAACGCGCGATTGGGGATACTTAAACTAATTAGGGGATAGAGGAAATGGACAAAAACTGGATTTAAATATCAAATCAGGATCACCCCTTATCTAAGTATTTTACCTAATATATAATTTATCTCTCACTAATCATGTTTAGTGCTTAATTATAATTAGTAAATTTATAAGATTGTTTGATAAATGATTAGTATGTATTTTTTGTATTTGGGTGCCTGAGGTGAGAGTAGAAGGGGGGGAAAAAGATTGAGAGGAAACTTTTTTTGGTAAAAATGGAGGAGGATTTTACAAGCACTCCCAATACTCAGGTATCCAATGTGTTGAAAATTTGATTTTTTTTTTATTTGAATCCTCCATTGTTGCAGCTGAAATAGCTCGGTGCCGGCATGGACGTAGTATGAATACAATGTTGGCACAACATTCCTGGCATTGTATTCAAACTACGCTCATGTCGGCCAACAATATCCCCCATTTTGAAAGGCAAGCCGGCATTGTATTCAACCGAAAAAACCATGCTGGAATTTGTTGGAAATTTTCATAAATGTTTGCCACTATCCGGGTGGGGCGTAACCCCTCCCAGCTGTGTTCGACCTGACAGGTTAGGTGGAGGGGGTCTAAGGGGGAAGCGCCCCCTAGAAGAGTGCGAGACAGCGTCTCGTAGAAATTTTTTCTGGTTTTGAATTTTTTTTCTGGTTTTAATCAGTCCATTTCCGGCACAGTCAGTTAATTCTCGAGCATGCCGGTGCTGCTAACGGCATGGTATGTTGCTTAAATTTCTTTGCCGGCACATGATGCAAAGTATCCAGAAAATAGAATTTTTTTCACTTGACTATCGGCATTGATAGATTTATATCGAGCATGCTGGCATCTAGTTACGACATTGAATGTTAATTACCAAGCATGCCGACACCATTTTCCGGCATGGTCTTCAACAATCCCGGCATGGTCTTCATCACTTCCGGGGATGTAAAAAAGAAATTATTTCTGACATGGTATTCATCACCACCGGCATGGTATTCATCACTTCCGTCATGGTCTTAATCACTACCGGCATGGTATTCATCACTTCAGGCATGGTCTTCGTCACTACCGGCATGGTCTTCATCACTTCCGGCACGGTCTTCATCACTCCCCGCATGGTCTTCATCACTTCCAAACGTAAAAAAAAGTCGTTTTTAAAGTGGGGAATATTTTAGTTTAAAAGTCCTAACCCTAACGAGAATGCCGACAGTGAAGATGGAAATGGGGATATGATTTTGTTTTTTGATTTTAAGATTTTAGATTTTTATTTTGAGGGAAGGATATTTTAGTATTTTTTCCCTCAGAAAACACCCCTTAGCAATGTTGCTGAAGACCATGGTATTTTGGTAACCTAGCAACAAGCTGGGTACCAACACCCTTTTGAATAGCAACACCCAATCTATAAAAAAGAAATTTACCTACACCATTACTAGCATCATAACTAACAATTATTCAATCTCTTAAGGAAACACAAAGTATCACCACTAAGCTCTCCTAAAATAGAGAAGGCTAGAACACCCAAACCATAAGCGTGTGATACACGTTTGTCTAGATATTTAGTACGTTTGCGCAGAATAGCATTCGAAACAGCTAGACCCGGAATGAAAGCATGAATACCATCACCTGTGAAGGGTGAGACGCTAGTGACATCCATACAAACATCTTGGTCATTCTCCCAATTATAAACAAGAATATCTGCAGGGCGCAAATTTGTATTATTATATGAGAAAAATCCAAGGGTCACTTCTTTATGCGCAGGTACACCAGCCTTGTAACAAATGTCAGCAATAACATCCCTACAAGATCGTGTCTGAACTTAAGCCCCACATCTTTGGCACAATGGAGAACGTGATCACCAAAAATATCCATAGGTCTATTACAACTTGAACAAATGCCACCTTCAGCAAATAAGGGAATACCAAGGCGGTAGCAAACTACGGTTGTAAATTGTCTTGGTCTGAGACACTGATTCAGCCCACTAATGGGTACAGTCAAAAGATAATCTTGTGCATGCTCAATACGATTGCATTGCCACATAATGAATCTCTTGCAGACATTGAAAATTGGATGGAGACTTGCTTAAAATATCCTAAAGATGATCTTGTGCATGCTTATTATTTTGTTTATTTTTGTATTTTTTTTAAATATCCTAAAGCCTCTCCAAATATCACCTATTTTGGAGTCTTTGTTTAAGCCTTTTATGGTATATTTTCACTTAAAAGTCTCTAAAAATACCCCATAACCTTAAATCAGTGATTTGGAAATCCAAATCCAATAAACATAGAATTCTTAAGACTTTCAGAAAGTCACTATCCAATAACAGAAATTCTCAAAGATTTACAAAGACTCCCTATCGACTAACAAGAGATTTGGAATGTCTATAAACTTCCCTATAATTCTCAATTGACTAACCCCATATTACTTTATGTTTAGATTTTAACTATTGTGGGGAGTCCATCTATGTGCACCCCTACTTAACCGGGATGCACATTCCTCCCCTCTTAATTGGGAGCCCTAATTGACATAACATTTATTTGTTTTTTAGGGGATGTTTGGTAACCATTATTTTAATTGATTATCAGCCCATAATCCATTGTGTAGATTATAATGAATTATGTATGTGTTTGGTAACCATGATAATAACTCATTATTTTAATCATAATTAAAAAACTCCATTATTTTCAGAAACAGAAAAAAATTGTTTTTTAAAATTATTATTATCAATTATTTTCTTTAATAAAATTGAGTTGGGTTTTTTCTTCTCATTTTCTCTAAACTATCAAGAGAGAGTTAAAAGAACAATAGGGGACCTAGAAAAAAATCCTAGATCATTGTTTTTTACTCTCCTTTTTGAGAGCATTTTTCAAAGATAATCAATTATTTGAGAAAGGTGTTTGTGAAAATTTATTATAAAAATGATTATACTAAAATCATTTATCTATTTATGATTAATTATAATCATAAAGATATAATCATAAATTTTGAACAATTAATTGGGGGATAAAAAAAGGAATTGAGGGATATTGATTACTTCTCCCAACCCATGGTGTGTGCTAAGGGGTGATTTTTGTGTATGAAAATGCTAAAATACCCTTTGATTAATCAAAAAATATTATGAAAAGACTACTATACCCTTTACCCTAAAACTTAAAATCTAAAAACCAAACACATATCCCCCATTCTTCTCAGTACCGGCACTGATCTAGGTTTAGGTTTTTGAAAGAAAAAAAATTCATCTTTTTTCATCGTTCTTCATCTGTTCTTCGTCGATTAATCGTCGATTCAAAAACTTCTTCGTCGATTAACCTACCTGAATCATAAACAATGCCTCCATGAAAGAAAATGAATGCCCAATCGAACTCAAAATCGATTGCTCAACAAAAACAGGAACAAAGAATTGCTAAGATTGCTCAAGAGCAAGAAGAGGAACAAGCGGCGGATTCTGACAATCAACCTCTCGCAACCATGGCTTCTGTGAGAAGGTAAGTGTTTTTAAACTACTTTATGAGTGTTTTAATCGATTTATAGCAATGGGTTTAGGTTAGAATCACAAACCCTAACTGAAACAGTTGAGTTTCAGTGATTACCGGCACTGAAATATGTATGAATATGGTGCCGGTTTTACCTTCCGGCATTCAATCTAGGATGAATGCAATGCCGGTTTAACTCCGCAGATTCACCAGAAACTGAATTTTCGACACTGGCATAGAATTTGGGTCGAATTCCCTGCCGGTTCTTGGTACCGTCAGTCATTTATAACTATTCGTGTATGCCGGTAGTGGTCTAAAAACATACAGGAGAGTTTATGAATTTTTCACCAGTATCGGCATAGACATTTGATTGCATTGTATGCCGGTTTATAGTACCGGCATTCTTTTGTAAAAATTCGAGCATGCCGGTAGTGGACTTAAACCATACAGGAGAGTTTATGAATTTATCACCAGTACCGGCATACATTTTTAGGTTGATTTGAATGCCGGCACCAGGTTACGACATGGAATTGATTTATTTCGAGCATGCCGGTAGTGGACTTAAAACATACATGAAAACTTAAGAATTTGTCACCTAAACCCGCATAGATTTTTAGGTTGATTCGAATGCCGGCACCAGGTTACGGCATGGAATTGATTTATTTCGAGCATGCCGGTAGTGGACTTAAAACATACAAGAGAATTACATATGATTACCGGCATTGTCGACAGTCATTGTTTAATGCCGGAACAGACAACCGGCGTGCTTTGTTTCAGTAAGTCAATGCCGATAGAAAAACTGAAAGTGAGTTGTGTCACATTCATTTCGTGTGATTTTATGATATAGGTCAAAATCCAAGGAGGCTAACAAATGAAAAACTAAAGATGATGTCACTAAGATAAGAAGGAAGGACGGTCTTGATACTCCTCAATCTCTCCCTCCTCGAGGGAAAGATGAAGGTCGTAAAAAGCGTTTGGGGGCTGAGACAAGAGGGATAATTTGGGAGAGTGGTGGTGACCGTAGTCGAGCTGTAATCCGTGACCACGATGAGCAAGATGAAGAGGAAAGTGAGGATGAAGATAATGTGGTTCCTCCAAGTCAATTAGCAAGCCAAAGCGAAGTTGGTGGGCCAAGTCAACAACCAACACAAGGCAATGGCAAGAAGGGCAATGGAAAAGTGAAAGTTAAAGGTTCCCACATTCCTCATATTAATGACATGATACTTGACCTTGAACGTGGTAGAATTTGGGGTGAAGCTCCGGAACTGAAAACACTATTTGGATACAAGCACTCGTGGGCTCGTACTATCTATCAAACCTATGTAAGTATTTTTTATCTTGTGCATATGTATTGTTGTGTATTTATGTAAAATATCTTAATTATATTGTCTCCTAATTGTAGGATCATACGAAGGCTGTGCGTGTTTGCCGAAACCAAGCCGCGGATTGTTGGAAATTGTCTGATGAATGTGAAGAGGTCCAACAAATAGTAATGGAATCTGGTTTATGTTCTTTGGTTGAAAATTATGTTAATCATGATTCCGTGACTGTCAATTGCTTCGTCGAAAGGTATCATGGTGAAACCGATACCATGCACTTCCCTTTTGGGGAGATGACCTTCATCCCTGATGATGCTCGGAACATTCTAGGCTTTAATGTTACCGGAAAATCAATTGCAGAAGGAGTTGAGTCTCTGGACCTAGAATGGTCGAAGTTGCACGCTCTGACTAACTACAAAACTTCTGTGGAGAGCTTTTATGAATCCAAGTCTGGTAGGACAAAGAAAATCAAGTTGATGCTGCTTAAAAATAAGTTTGAAAACACAAAGCAAAGAAGTTTGGAGGATGGATGGGACCCTGAAGAAATTTGTTATACTGCCGCTGCATACCTGTTATACATCTTGGGCACTAGGATATTCCCTGACACTAATGGCAACAGGGTTAGTGCGAACTACCTTCAGTACTTGGATCCATTGGAAGATGTCTATGGGTATTCTTAGGGCACCGCGGTAATGGCACATTTGATGATGGAGATGACAAGGGCCTCTAAGGCTAAAACCAACCAATTTGTCGGGAATTTCACTCTACTGCAGGTAATTTTGTTTTTAAACTTATGTTATTATTTATATTGTTCACATGTACCCTTATCGTGAACTTGGAAACAAAACTTATTGCTTCACCTTAGAATAGGTGTTGTCTTATGTACACTTCCCCACCTTGTTCAAGGACTGGACCTCCTTGAAGATCAAAGACCTTCCCGAACCCGATACGCATATATCTAGGAGATACGAGTTCAACAACACTCTAAAGCCCGGTAACATAGGTCGACTAATCGATATGAGATTGGATTTGGACGCGATGAGTACCCAATATGTTTTCTTCGACCCTTACAAGGAGGTTAGAGGAAACCGCCAAGTTTTGAGGTATGCTAACGTTGCATTCTACCATGGGTCGTTGTTCCACCCAAAAGGATACGTTATGGCCAATCATACACGTGTGATGCGCCAACTTGGATTCAAGCAATTATCACATATCAAGACGTACTTTTTTCAATGTTTTGTTCTTGACCTTTCTCGGTGCTTTTCAACTCCTAATCGGTTGCATGTAGAGTATGATCCAAAACCTGATCCAACAGATTGGAGGGATAGGGAACCACGTCGTTTGGTAGATATTAGTCAGTGGGATAAGTGGTAGCTTGCGAAAAACGGTGATGATGTTGATGCCAACTACATGGAAGATTACTTGCAATGGTCACATCCTTTTGTCGTCCTCCCGGATGACGTCCAATTTCCACCCCAGAAACACCCTCCCGTTCCAACTCCTGCACCGCCACCACCTACGATCACCCAACTTAATAAGACCGTTGGATTGCTAGTAAGTATTGTTAATTACTTAGTCGTTTAATGTACACATAATCTTATATTACCATATATATACTAATTATGTGTTGTATGTATGAAACTAGCGGCGTCGGCTTGGAAAGTTGAGGAAGCAGTTATGTTGCAAGTACGATGAAGGAGCGGGGATATCCAATGAAGAAGTGAAGGAAGTCGTGGAGAATCTTGATAAAATTGAAGAAACTAACCCTAGTGCAAGGGATTTGTTCGGTGAAATTAGGAAGAAACCGGCACAAAAGAAGCAAAAGACCAATTGATTAACTATTTAGTTGTGTTTATTTTTCTGGATGGTGGTTTTTACTTCTTGAACAATTACGAACTTGTTTTCGTTTGTACCTCATGGTAACTCTTTAGTTGTTTGGTTTGCTTTTAGTTTATGTTACCTGGATTAAGAACATTTAAGCAGAATCCAGTTGTTTGGTTTGTGTTGAACATGTTTAGGTTTCTAGTGATTGCTTTATGTTGAACATTCTAGTGAAATTTTATTTTTGCAAGATTTATTTACTACTGCTTCCGGCATGGAAAATATTTGGTTCAACAACGCCGGTACAGGTTTCGGCATGCGAGAAAATTACAGTTCATTGCCGGGTTTTTTGTACCGGCAAGGAAATGTTTCATAAAACCATACCGGAACTAGAAGATTAAAAATTTCATGTTCCTGTATAGAAATTGGAAGGTACCGGCATAGTCATTTTTCTACAATCTATGTCGGTTTTATGATTTTTTTTCCCCAAATTTTCACAGTCGACAGAAAACCGGCATTGTAATATTGGTCGCTTCTATGCCGGCAGTCTGCTAGTTTTGAGTATAAATCCATTTCGAATGTTCTTTTATTTCATTCCTAAGAAGTCTATTACATTGGATTTGATACTTTAAATTAAAACATGCTAAAAAACATAGAATGGATTACATTTGGGTAAAGATAACTATTTCCATCCCTTTTCAACAATTGTGGAACCTTTGAGCGTTTCCCGAATCTGTTCGAAGACATCGTCCGGGATGGGAGTGTCAAGGATCATCTTCATTGGTTCTTCTTCTCTTTCAACATATTCCTTTCCCTTCATATAACACCCATCACACCCATCGATAGACTTGCATTGGCCCTTGTGGTTTTCTCTTGACTCTGCTAGTTCAACAGCTTTGTCAAACCATTGAAACTCATCGCACTTTGGGTGATTCAAACACCTTAGAAATACTCTTCCATTTTCAGCATCATCAGTTTTTCAATCCAAAACCGGCGTGTCCCATCACAGCTTCTACACTTTGAATAAATAAAAGGACAGTCCATGGCTAGATGAGAAGGTGACTTGCAAATTTGACACTTGCAATGATGACTCTGTAAGAGAATATTATATTAGTTATACATCATAGTAGTGAAGATTATATTGTTAGTAATGTTTATTTTACTTACTTTGCAAATAGAGCTAGATGATGAATCTCCCATCCCTTGTGAAGCTTTAACCGTGCTTTCTTTCTTGAGAGAATGATTTTTGTTATTTGGTGGGTGGTTTGTGTAGATTTTTCCCAAGGAATGGGGGGTATTATATACAAATGAATCACCAACGGTCTTATTTTTCAAAAAACTAGCCGTTTTTTTTTTGAATTTCACAAACACCGGCATAGTCGCTATTATAGATCTAATGCCGGTTCTTTGTAACGGCATTGAATGTTGTTGTACAAACATGCCGGTAATGGTTGCATATTTGGCCCAATCTATGTGAAGAAATTCCCTTGTACTGGCATGGTTAGCTTATGGCAAAACTGTATCGGTACTTGGTGCCGGCAGCTTATGTCACAATTACCTCAATGCCGGGTTTGGTGATTTTCAAAAAAAAAATAGTCGTTGAGGTTTTTCTCTATATAAAGTGAGCTAATACTTGGGCCCAAAATTCCAAAACTCGTGTGTTCTTATATATTTCCTTGAGCCTCTTAACTTAGAAACCCTAAACCCTAGAATAATTATCTATGAATAGCTTAGTATAGTACCTAATCTCATATACAACAAATGACATAGTTCTACTCGGAGGAAGATTTAGCAATCACCCAAGCATGGTACGCCGAAAATCGTCCTTCAACTATAGATAACAGCACGAGGGATTCCATGTGGTTGAAGATTTTTAACAAATTTATTCACATTACGGTAACCCGAAAGGAAGAACTGCAAAACAAATCGAGGAACGACACGACATCATCCTAAATGCGGTGGTTGAGTATCTAAAAATGAAACACCGGATCAATCACGCTACCCTCAATACATTGTCCCCTCAACAACTCGTAAGTATCTTTATGATTAATTTAACATAATCTACTCGTTTGCAAATTTTATGAAACAAACAAAGTTTGTGCGTTGTTTTTGTAGCATCAAGCCGTGAAAACGCGTTACTTACAAGAAAAGGGGGAAGCATTCATGTTTGAAGCCAACGTCAACCATATTGTAACCAAAGTCACGGAGTACCACCAGTTGGGTGAATCGGAGACGGATTCTTCTTAAGAAGATTGATAGTTTAGTGGTGTTTGCTTAGGTTTTTAGGGCATTTAGTTAGGTATTTCGTAAGGTTTTGTGGGTAGATCTCTATGTAAACCCTCACGAGACTATAAATCGTCCACTAGGGTCGCCTAGGGGTTTAAAGGCTTGATGCACGTGCTAAGTGCATTCGTTTTTCTGTCGACAAGAATTACATTTGAAATAAATTACATTTCTGGCATTCTATGTTTACATAATTCCATGCCGGTACCAAGAACCGGCATGGATTTTATATATTTATTACATGCCCGTATAAAGTGTCAAGCACTATATTGTTTCTGTGTATGATAAACCAGGTACCGGCATTGATGATATATACGAAACAACGCCGGCTCCAACTTCCGGCGCGTCGTTTATCCTTATTACCATGACGGCAAATTCAAAATTCAAATTTTTGCAAGTACAACTTCATTGATTGAGTACAATAACGGCCATATTTGGGCACCATCCTATAAATACACTTTTTCTCCCTACAAAACAATACACACCTGGTTTTATATACTCTAAAAAGCTGATATCATTATATAATATTTCTAACTCTACCAATACCTCAACATACAAAGCAATGGCATCCTTTGATTCAAATGAAGATTTGGCGATCACCAAAGCTTGGTACGCGGAAACTCGAGCTAGGAGCCAGTCCTCCGTAAGGGTGGATTCCGTGACCTTTTGGGGTAAGGTATACAACGAATATATGCAAGAGTTTGGGAATCCGAATAGAAGAAGTGTTCAACAGATTCATGATAAGCACCAAGTCATCGAAATTGCGATACTTGCTTATTTAGAAATCCAAAAACCAATTTTCAATGATCCCCACTTTAACTTGTCCATTGACCAATTTGTAAGTATTGTTGTGGTTTATTTTACGTGATCCATGTTGTTTGATCTTCATACTAAACACCACTAACCAAGTAAGTTTGTGTTATTTTTTTGTAGCATGAAGTCGTCAAAGCGCGCTACTTGGAGGAAAAGGGGGAAGCATTCGCATTCGATTCAAGCTACCAATTCTTGGAATCCAAAATCCCGGAGTATGCCCCGGAGATGATGGAGGGTGTATCGTCCTTGGACGAAGATTAATGGCTTTAGAATTTTGTGTGTAGGTTTTGTGGGTAGATCTTTATGTAAACCCTCACGAGACTATAACTCGTCCACTAGGGTCGCCTAGGGTTTCAAAGGCTTGATGCACATGCTAAGTGCATTCGTTGTTCCGTCGACAAGGATTAAATTTCAAATAAATTACATTTCCGTCATTTTATGTTTGCATAATTCCATGTCGGTACCTTGTACCGGCATGGATCTTTTATATTATTATATGCCGAAATTAAGTGTCAAAATTCTGAGTGCAATAAACAGTGTTCCGGCTTTTTAGTTATATATATTAGCGTGCCGACAACCGTTTCCGATATTGTCGAAAATCTAACGTTCACTGCCGGAATAGAGCATTCAATGCATAACGGCTATTTTTTTGAACCATAAACCAGTAAAGACCATTTCCAGCGTGGGATCTAAGATACTGACAATGCTGGAATGTTAAAGTGGAAAAGAGTCGTTGTGTCCTCATCTATTTAAAGGAATGAATACACTTATTGCAGTTGATACATCAAAAAAAAAAATAGATGACCTCCACCATATCTATCTCATGGCAAAGAAATCACGAACTACCGATTTCAGAGATTTTTTATATGAAAAAAGAATCCACTCCGATAGGGAATCAATCATCATCCACCACCAACTCAATTCCCATGATACTAGAAAAACTTAAAAGGAAGGAGCCAACCACCAAGTCATTTGCCGCAATGGAAGAAGAGATACTTAGAAGGAAAAGAGTAGAAGAAGAGGAAGCAATACAAAAAAAATATCGCAAAGAAACTAAAGAGATAATCGAACGTGTAAAACAAGCGAACATAGAAGCGGATGTTGAGGAAGAAACCGAATGGATTAAGAATTACTTCATAGTTTCGGATTTGCCGGAAGACCACCGCCCTTCAAACCTTTTTTGGGGTCTTGTTGCGGATGGTCCTTATATGTCGAGGTTATATGACGGTAAGTGCAAGAAACGCAAAATGGATTACGGGGATGAGTTTGTAGCGAATCGGACAATTGCCCTCATAAAATTGTGTCGCAAATACAATGAGTTTCTCGCAAGTAAAATCAATGCAGGTTTCCTAAATGAAAGAGTTTCGGCATTTAAATGTGTTTGTATACTATGTCGGTGGTCTGCAATCTCCTTGGAAAATATGTTTTTGACAGAAAACCGGCACCGTTATGATGTTAACTTCTATGCCGGCGAATTTACTGATTTCTCTGGATGTTTTTTCTGTATTTCCGGCATGGTTCCAAAACAACAATCTACGCCGCCACAAAAGTTCTGGCGTAATAATTATAAAACACAACTATGCCGACATAGGCATCAGAATATGATTTAACGTTTACAATTCAAACTTCCCAAAAAAACAAAAGGTTGCGTATTAGTGAACCACATATACCAAAATTACTCATAATCGCTTCCACACGTATTAACTTTAATCTCCTCCTCTTGAAGAGGTTTCTTTGATAAGGCCAACACATCCCAAAATTGGTGATTATCCTCATACAATGCCATCCATCCCTTCCAGATATTGAGATCTAGATCCTTGTTTTTTACCATCCCACAAACAGGTGGCAAAGGAAAATTGTCCTTGAGTTTTGGAATTACGAAATGATTACCGTTCAAGAACGCCAAAACAACTCTTCTCTTCTTTAGGGATCCTTCACATTTTTGCCACTTTGGGGTAAATGTTACTTCTACGGTGGGGGTAAAATAATGAACAACACATCTAAATGTATCCGCCACTAGATGCCCACAAAGCGGCATTCTCATCCAATATTGAGAAGGAAGAAAGTTCATCTCTTGCTCGGGCCCTAATATTTGAGAATGCATAACATCAAACCCCTCGCCTACACCAACCAATTGCTCATAAAAGCTCCTCTTGTTCACAAGTTGTTCGTCCATCCTCGTTCTAGCATATCAGCATGGTGTCATACCTCTACTAACCGCCGTGTCAAAGGTTCCTAATTGTTCTGTCACAACATGATAGCCAAAATTTCCATCTCCATCGACATCATCCGTATATACAATATACTCGCGAATAACCTCGGGAAGTTGGTCTATGTAAGACTGTATCTTGGTATGATAACTTCTAATTGTCCTACCTGTTCTGGGATCCTTATACATCTTCATATTACCCTTTTCTAACTTGATTATATCCAAACCATCCTCTGCAATATCTACACTTGCACTTTCTTCGATATATGATGCCTACCCCTTCGCCTTGGAACTAAAACTACATCAACTTTGATATCACTTGGGTTTGTCACCAACTTTGCCTCGTCACCTTGTTGTTCTATGTCACTTGATGATGATACCTTTGGAGGCCTACCCCTTTTCCTTAGAACCTCCGCTAGATCGACTATGGGTATGGCTTCGGAATGCTCACCTTGTTGTTCTTTGTCACTTGATGTTGATACCTTTGGTGGCCTACCCCTTTTCCTTGGAACCTCCTCTAGATCGACTAAGGGTATGGCTTCGGAATGGTCACCTTGTTGTTCTTTGTCACTTGATGTTGATACCTTTGGTGGCCTACCCCTTTTCCTTGGAACCTCCGGTAGATCGACTACGGGTAAGGCTTCAAAATGCTCACCTTGTTGTTCTTTGTAACCTGATGTTGCTACCTTTGGCGGCCTACCCCTCTTCATTGGAACCTCCGATGAGTTGGCTTTTGGTGTGGATACATAATCCTTCGTTTGTTGTTGACTTGATAGCGGTTCCTTCCTCGGCCTACCTCTTTTTTTTGGAACCTGCGCTTCCACGAACCTTTGTTCCGAAATCTCACTTGCGGTTAGATCTCGTTTCTTACTTGTTGCGCGTTCTTCTTCACGTTGAGTCATTCCTTTCAATTCTACCCTTTGTTTTCTCCTTGACGTTTTAGTTTGGGGTCTACCTATTGGATCTCCCTTTCCTGGCTCTTCGTTTTTTGTGATCCATGGACGAGTAATTAGCCTTAGTTGGCTCAACAAGACTTTGCGGCTCACCGAGGTGCCACGTGTGTAAGCTTCGTAGAATTTCTTTGCTTCGTTCGTATCCCATTGACATTGCCCGGGATCTCCCGAAGGGGGAGGGTCGAAAGATAGTTGCTTCCAAAACGGATCAATAACCTCAATAGGTATCACTTCTTCATACTTCACAAGCATATGACGACACGGAAGCCCCAATGAGGACATTTCGGGACAAATACACACATCACCCGGTTTTCCGTAATTTTTCTCATATTCCATTTGTCTCATCATATGTTTTATTGCCCAATGAGAGACGTTGAATTCTATTCCTTAGAGCAACTTACGATAACGAAGAAATTGAGTCATCCTTTCCATTTAGCTTTTCTCAAAATCCACCTTGATCCTATTGATATCAGCCTTAAATTATTGCTCCATTGCCTCGGTGACCGTAACCACATTGCATTGACCGGACTTGATGAGATCTTTAAATCTCCCATGAGCGGAATGTGCTGCACTAGTTGCTTCAGTCTTGAAGTGTTTATACCGGTTTTTCCATGCACGCACAAATTTTTCCTTGAACTTATCCAACCATTGAGTCCGACAATACCAGACGGCAGTCGGATAAACTTCGTTCCAATCGGCAATAAACTTCTCCAATCTCTTTTCGTACATAACCTCGGTAAGAGACCAATAAACTTTCTCCCAATCTCTTAGAAATTTCAACCACTTTTTATGATTTTCCGCATGTTCTTTGTCCACTCGCTCCTTTATCTTGCCTCTCTCATCTTCTTCTTCTTCGGGGGATAGTTTGTTCTTTCGAACATCTTCCTCTAATTGAACAATCATTCTCTTCTTAATATCCGCCTTAGTGGGTTCAAACAAGGCATGGCAAGTTTTTATGATATTTTGACGTATATGATATGTACATAGGAAATTTTGTGCGTCCGGCAAGACGTCGGATATTGCTTTCATTAATGCATCATCTTGATCGGTTACGATCACCCTCGGAAGTTGATTTTCCCGAAAGAATAATTTCAATTGTCGTAATGCCCAATGATAATTATAGTCCCTCTCGTTTTCAATTAAACACCAAGCCAATGTGAATGTTACCTTGTCCGAGCTTTGCCCCACGGTGTTGAACAACGGCATATTGTATTTGTTTGTCTTGTAGGTACAATCCATCATAAGAACACCACAACATGTATTTTCCAATTGTGAAAGCGAAGGATGCGAAATGAATATTTGAAGGGGCTTCTCGTCCGGCCCTCTTTTAATGATACGCGTGTAGTTGTAATCCCAAGCCATCTTCTCAAATTCTTGCATAACGGACCTCCCTTCCCATTCCACCCTTCTAATAGTTGCTTGTGCACTATAAATTGTACGTAGAGAAGACACATTGGACTCATCCTTTTCCTTGAAGCCTCTGAGAATTTTTCTCGGTTTGATAAGTGCTTTGGTCAATCTCTTTACATCCTCGAACTCATGAGGTTTCATCTTCGCAACTAGGGAGTGACCAACAAAAAATTTCGGATCCCGGTGGTTATGACAGCCACACAAAACCTCACAATCCCAATTGTTCATGTCATTTAAATGGAAAACAAGCTTAAACGGGCAATCATTCTTCCTCGTACGAGTCTTGTATACCCTATTAGTCTTCTTTGTATATACCTAATCCTTTCTCTTGTGGCTATTCTTCTCCTTGTATTTCCCACTTCTCTCGCAAGCCATCTCAAAACGCCTCTTTGAACGTTCGGTATTCCTCACCAACACACACATGTTCTTAAGAGCCGTCTCTTTAGCCCAAGCGATTGCTTCATTTCGATCTATTATTCCCTAGATAAGATCAATTTCACATTCATTAGAAGGTTCATTACTAGCAATCCATTAGTAAAGTATTCTTTGGTCACATACCGGAGGTATTTTATAGTATTCCGACGTATCCCGATAAAGCGGCTTTGCATTTGTTAGATCAATATATGTCACCACCTAAAGATCGAACGAAAATTAGTTCCAAACGAAATTAAAACACTATGCCGGAAACAAGTACCGGCATGCTCGACCAGTGTTCCGGCATTGTCGAACTTAGCCAAACTGAAGACCAAATTTGAAACATATTCCGGCATACATTATTCATTAGACAGCAACGCCGGAAAACAAGGTGCCGGCACTGTCGTAATTTATTGTCCCAAGCCGGTACACGCTACCGGCATTCCAATTAATTGATATGTAATGCCGGTATTTATCTCTGGAAAACATTTATTCCTGTATGTTTTTTTGTAGGTACCGGCATTGTAAATTTGAAACTCAACAACGCCAGTTCCACTGCCGGCATTCTCGAAATTGATGGTACCACGCCGGTAACTGGTTCCGGCGTTGATGGTCATTAATTTTCCATGCCGGTTTTTGGGTTTACATGGAAATGTTTCCTGTATGTTTTTCATGCAGTTCCGGCATGGTAACCTATCAATGAACCCATGCCGGTTTAATATTCCGTAGTATATTCCTTGGTAGGTAAAAAAGTTAACTGCGTACCGGCATAGTTTTTTGGTAGAATACTATGCCAGATTAATATTAAAATTGGGGGATATCGTTTTACCGGAATGGTCGTAGTATGAATACCATGCCGGTAACGCGTCTGCCGGCATGGTATTCATACTACGACCATGCCAGCACCGAGGTTTTATAGTTGAAAAAATGGCGGGTTTAAAGAAAAAAACCGATTTTTTAACCTCCTAGCAGCTTTACCTGTGTATTGGGGATGCTTGCATGTTGTGCAAGTTTACTTTCTTGTGTAGCTTCTTCGAAAAACTCTCCATACTCGTCAAAATCATCATTCAAGGGTGTTGGCTTAACAAAGAATTGCAATTGAGAGTTGTTGTCATTAGCTCCTTGTTGTAGTAGAGCTAAAGATTCAGCAGCTGCAATTCTCTCCTCACAATCATCTTCCATTTTCACAAAAAAAATTCCACTCAAAAATATTTTTCCCTCCTTCTACTCTCACCTCACTCACCCAAATTCAAATAAAACACACACTAATCATTTATCAAAAATCTTAAGATTTTACTAATTATTATTAATCACTAATCCTGATTAGTGAGGGGTAGATTAGGTAATATGTAAAATACTTAGATAAGGGGTGACCCCGAATTGATATCTGGAACCAGTTTTTGTCCTTTTCTTATATCCCCCAATTCCTTTTTTTATCCCCGATTAATGGTTCTAAATTTTACCAAACAATGCGTTAATATTCATTAATTTTTATATCAAAATATATAATATCTTTCTCTCACGACTATCTTCTTTATCTTTGTGTGTCTGGTTTCCGAGTTGTTCATCATCCTTCTCCTCTTCGTTAATTAAACATATCCCAGAGTATAAATAACCAGTTTTACATGTTTATAAATTTTCCATCAATCAGAGTGGATAACATATATGTCAATCAGAGATTTGCCAACGAATCTAACATAAATTTTTGTTCAGGCTTGGACTGACTCTTGAAACATTAAATAACACGATTTTAGTTTATGCTATTTTCTTTAAATAACACGATTTTATTTTATGCTCTTTTCTTTTTTATTATACATTTCAGTGTTCAATAAATTTTGTGATCTTCCCCATTATAATGAGTTCATGGAAGATACAGGGTAACAGAAAAGCATGGAAGATGCGTAGATTATTGCTTATACATGATGCCTCGAAGATAACGATCTTTGTTTTTACATCTCTTACGTTCATGATTTTGTTGATCTCTTATGTGTTATGAGGGAAATTTTCCATCCATTGATTACATCGTCACACTCCCATGTTAAAAAGAACACATGAATTGCAATCCTCTTAATCGTTTTTCTTTGAGGTCAGAGAAGGGAAAAAAAGAGAGAGAGACAATAGCTTTGGAACTTGTGTTTTTAATTTTCTTAACAAAATTATGAAAGAAAATGAATTTTCCAAAACAGTAGAAACTTTATTTTAAGTCTTGCCAATGAGGAAGGGAGGAATGTGCACCCGCTCTATTGTGAGTGCTCTATTTCTCTCTCTTGTAACGGTCACTTATTCTTTACATCTCAATACAACTAAAAAATTTGCCTCCAATATAACAATTCTTATAACAACCTTCATGTCTTTAAAAAGAATATAATGCGATCCTTTTTTTTCTATTGTAAATTCAAGTGGAAGTCAAAATAACTACACTAAAATCCATAATCACAACCTTCTGATCACATACAACAACTTCAACCCCTTTTTTCCAAAAAAAGAATTTCGCTTTAGTCAAGAATACAAAGCACAATTTGGATAACTTAGCATGTGTAAGTGGTGATCCAGATTTGTCTAGGGAAAAGATAAATCAACGGCCGTGGTGTGTTCAACTTAAATATTACTATAAATGTTTCATTAATTAACGTTGTCTCATTAGTTGTTCATAATGAGTGGTTTATTAATTTTTTTGATTTCCCTTAATTAATTTAATAATGCATATTGTTTTATAAATTGGTGTTGTCTCATTAATTATTCATAATAATTGGTTTCTTAATTTTTTATTTCCCTTAATTAATCTAATAAATACATATTTCGTTAATAAATAATATATACAATAATAATTATATCAATAAAATAATTCGTGGTAGTGGAATAAGTAGGGGTGGTAGAAATGGTGGCGGGTGTTAGTGAGTGGTGGATGCAGTCGAGTGGTGTTGGAGGTAACATTTGTGTTGGTGGAAGAAATGGTGGCAATGGGTGGTTTTTATGATGGTGGATATGGGTGAGTAATAGTCGACGATATTAGTTATGTGTTTTTACAACATGAATAACATTGTATTGCGAAAGATGTAATCGTTTGTTTTTAGCACGATTGACTAAGAGAGATACCAAAAATTTCAAGGATATTAACAGATCATATAATAAATAATAATCGTGAACGTTGGATCACCCAAATAGTACCCTTTCTATCTTTAGTACCTGATCGAATAATTTTTTGTTGTTATTGTTAAAATAAAATTGATTACAATATAAAGAGAACATAATAAGAAAATATATAACAAATTAATTGACAACTTAAGTTTGTTCAATCTAAATTTGACACATGATGTTGGTGATTAAAATTAAAAGTAAGCCCAACAGCCTACGAGAGGTAGGCGAAGCTGGTGATGGAAAAATGAGTGGTAGCATGTGGTTTTTGGTAGTAGATTATGTTAGTTACGTTTTTCCACAAAATGAGTAACTTTATAAAGTTAAAAATGTGGTTGATCGTCCTAATAATAAAAAATAAACTTGGTTCAAATACATGAACATTAAAAACAATACCGGAATATCACGTTATATAATAGCTACATATAAGCGACATAATTAAGTCACAAAAAATTATATATTATTAAGTTGTATCGTTACGGCACAAATAATACCTTAGCTAGGTCATCTTTTCTCCATATTTATTTGTTATGTATTACAAAATTAAGCTTGACTAAATTAGGCAAGATAAAGAGCGGTCTTGTGGTCGATTCGATGAATAAACGCTTTAATTGACAAATAATATATTAGATATTTTCCTCTTCTCACCTCAAAATTCAAAATCAAAACGGAGAAAATTTGATGGGATGAAAATAACAAACCTATCTTCCCATAAAACTGAACAATTGATTCTCTCTCTCGCACACAAAATCTAATTCCCCAGTTTTGAATAAACAAAAATCAGAAATAAAATTGGGAAGGAGAGAGAGGAAAACTACAAAAACATATGTCTGCTCAATATTTTATCCATGTTATTTCAATCTTCTTCCACCTAAACATATATCTCTGACCAATCAAACTACTCTGAGACAACAATTTTTAAGAAAACACTTTTTTTTATATATATTGCATCATGTATGAATTTTAGGGGTTCATTCATTTTATTGAATTTCATTTGTCGTGTATTTAACTGAAAGTATACGATTCCAAAGATAGGCTAATTGATTAAAATAATATCATTGTTAAAAATTGAGGGGTGTTTGTAGTTTTTCATTTGCCAGATTATGAAATTTGGCTATTGAAGGGCGCTGGATTTTGAGTTGCAATATATTGAGAACTTTTTGGTCTAGAAAGGTGAGAATTTCTTAAGTAACAATGTTTCCTTTCTATCATGCTTAAACTTTAGTGGGAATATCATTTTTGTTTTATCTTGATAGAGACGTAGAGAAAGACTTTAAAGATTATTCTGTTTACACACTATTATTTGGAAATTGGTTGATGTTTACAAAATGATCGCGCGTGTACAGACACGCACGGATATCTAGCTAGGGTATCTGACATCGCCAAATAGGAATTAACATTAAAGTAGGTGTTCCACATTGTTGTATATTTCCCTTTCGTAGTTGCTCTTATTGCTTAATCGAGAAGAAAATATAATTGTAGATAAACTTCATTGCGTTTTTTTTTTCACTTTTCAATTTGGTTGCTTAAGCGTTTTAAGCACTGCAATTTTTTTTTTTTGATATCAAATTCTTTATTTGCATATATATCTGCTATATTTCAGTATTTGGTGCTCCAGGATTGTTTTCTAGATTGAAAGCTAAATTGACTCTTCCAATTATATCAATTTTATTGGTTCTACAGGGGTTTGGGAAAACTCGAATAGATTTAGTGTGGCTCTAAATGGTAGCAATTTTATTGGTCTTCTTTAATAACCTAATGATTTTTTCAGGATCAACCCATTCAATTATTGTTATCTTTTGTTTAGGAAATCAATATGTACGGTATAGGCTTTTCCACAATTTTGAAATGACTTTTGAATTATGTCCACCTAGGAAAACACAAAAAACAAGAATGAAAATTAAAGCAAAAAATGATGTATGACACAATTAATTACCACCAATGCCATTGAAAGATTTCTTGATCTTTAACACGCATCCAACACAATTTTTTCATGTACTGTATATATTTCAGTCACTTGAGGTTTCTGTATGATTTTTAAGAAACACAATATCTCTTACACATATTTCTCCTATATTATATCGAAGTATGATCATACTATTTGTTGGAGAGATGGTTTTAAAAAAAAGGAATAACTCTAATCCAGAAACCATGAGTAAGCATAGATAACAACTTCATACTCAGTAAGGTTATATATTTTGTGTTGGATGAGAGAAGCAATATCTGAAATGCGAAAGGGATAGGTCCGTTTAGCAATCGACCTTTAAGAATAGAGAATTCTTTTTTGTGAGAGACAAGAACCATGAGCACCACATTGATTGGGTTCAGTAACAATGTAACTAAAAATGGGAACTTATACACAGGTACTGATATTTTAATTTAGCGTAAAACCATTGTAAAATACTTTGATTTTCTTTCCCAATTTTCTACTTTGCAAAGTATCATAACAAAGTGTCTATGTTCTCCACTATTTTCATATTTAGTAATAGCATCACAAAGATTTGATTACAATGTAAAAACCGATAGCCAGAGTAAGAAAGTTACTTCCACGTAAAACTTTCCATTTTTTTGAGCATAAAATTGTGAATTTCAGTTTCCAAAACCAATATTTCCCATACGAAAAATTATATACGTTAAACGGGTTAGGCGCGCTTATTGATCAGTTATTGATCCTTTTAGTGTATTATATTTTTATACTTTTGAATTGCATTTGACAATTAATATAAATATGTAATACTAATCAATCATTAATTAATCACGATATCTTTCATTGTAGTATGCACAGTGAAAAATATTAGAACTGTCCTATTTAGACGTTAGGGGTCTCCACAAGCGAATTTCACAACCAACTTCTACCACCTTTCAGTTATATGTGTGAAATTTTTGTGGCCTAATATGGAAATTCAGTTATATGGTGTGAAATTTTTGTGGCCTAATATGGAAATTCATAGGTGAATTGAGTTACTTTTTCGACATAACATAAATGGCTTAAACTAGGTTTTGGTTAAGTACTATTGATTCAAGCGTCGAAATGCTCCTTTTTTCGGGCATCGTTTAAAAATTCATGAGGATTTAACTAGAATTCCACTATTGTCGGTAAATAATCTAACATAATTATCTGGAATTTTGTATAACGCCCGTGCCGTAAGACCTAGTTCAATTACATAACAAAAAATGTGAATAGTAAGACAAAAAAATTGGTCTTTGAAGCTTTGTTTGCGTGTAATATTGTAATTACGGACAATCACACCTTTCAATGTAAGTCGGCTCATTTCCATGCCACTGAATCTATCTCATCTCTTGCTGATTTATATAGCTTGAGCTTTTTAGCAATTCCTTCCCTTTTCTCCATGAGCTGGGGGTCTTCGTCTAACATTGCACCAAGTTGTTTTTTCTGTACACAAGGGGCAAAATGAATCGTAAAGTTCATTTCCTAAAAAAATATTTTGCAACTTATCTTATATAAGCATTAAACTATTTGGTTTCTGGTAAGACTTGGAAGATTCTCATATAAACTCACCCATATCTTGAACCTATGCTTAGTCAGTTTCTATTGCTCTAAAACATGTGCAGGGTCTAATTCATCCTACAATACAAGTATATGGTTGATCTATTTCAACGTTTCCAAAAGATACAGAAACTAAAATTCAGCAATTATACCTCCCTCTTCCCAATTTGAGTATAAAAGTAATTGAGCAATGAACGTTTGGCTTCTCGGACTTGACAGTAAACAACAGCCTTCGGGATGGAGTGTTTCAGTGTATCACAAACCATGCCAATATATGCCGACACATTTGATCCTGAAAATCAAATTATTTAAAGTAGATTATATAGATCAGTAAGAGAGATAAAATAGAGAGTAAATTATTTCAAATTCGTTTGGGTAAAAAGAGAATCTCGTCATACCAATTCTTCGAAGGTGGTTCTCCGAGTACCGGTCGCTAGTTGGGGCAGTATTGGGAGTTGGTCCGCCTTTCTCTGGTTCCATAGGGAGCTTCCGGAAAAATTCAACAGTCAAGTAACTCGATTCCATTTCCACCAACCGCAAAACTGTTTTCCGGCTATCATCTCGAAATCTTTCCAAAGCTTCATTAGCAGCTGCTGCTATATCAGATTGAAGTGTTGGGAACCGCTTCAACTCCTGGAAATGTAAACCAGCAGATGTAGCGATAAAAAGGAAACAAATTACCTAGTACTTAGTAATCAGTAATCACATTTAAAAGGAAAGCACAGTTTGGTAATATTCAAGAAAAAGAAGAAAAAAAAGTTGAGCCTGCAAATATGGCATGGTACAAGAGGATTCTGCAAGCACCATAAAGATGTTGATTCAAGAGTAATTTTGAAAAGAGTTATTAAACATATCAAGGTTTGTCGAGCAATTCTGTCACTCAACATAACCAATCCACATAAACACAACACAGACAACTGAAACCAACACCATTGGCCCTATTCAAGTTTATGGACCTAACTGGTGCACCTGAGCCAAAAAACCATGTAAACAAAAATTTAAATAAACAAAATCACAATAAAGCTATAACTTGACATGTCACGAGGTACTTCCCAAAAAAAGAAATGCTAGGGTTTAAAGACTAACATGCTTTCTTAACTTTCAGCATATAAATAGCCCTTCAGCATACAGTTAGGATTTTAGAAAACCCTGAAGTTTTCTCCTTCATTAAGACCAGTAACACACGCCAGGATTAACTGGGATCCAATGATCACATAATTCAAGTTGGAATGAGAGTATTTTTTTATCTTACGAGAGAGTCAATCATCAAAATATTTGAAGAGAAGTGCCTGATGTTTTCCTTCTTTCTGAAACACATAGCACGTTTAAGGTCCCAATTGGTGTCCTGCTAATGTTACATCATGCAAGTACCAGAAATGCCAGAACTACGAGTGGGATTTCAGAGAAATAACTTGGTGTGCTTTCAAAATGAATATAATGAGTCCACAAATAAGAGATAAAAAGGCTATGAACATTCAAAATTATTTAGATGGTTTCACTCTTATTTATAGACAAATAGAAAATCAGCATAAATCACCCAAAACCATTGAAGGTTGTGACATTCTGATAGCTGCATCATGCAAGCAGGGATAAAGAACTGCAAATTTGAAGTCTATATAGCACTCCGACCAGCTACAACCTCTATTATAACATCAGAAGTATACCAGGTTGCAAGAGCGCTAATTAACCCCATACAAAGATAAGACGAAAGTTATCTTTAGTTATAGATTGCTCACCTGAGTCTCTGCTATAGACTTTCGAACAAGTTCTTTTAAGACAAAGTGAACCTGAAAGAAATAATATCCAATGAGTAAAATATAAATAAATAATAACAGCCATTAAATTGACATAACAGACTTATCCTCCGAGGGTAAGGATCATACAGCATAATCATGACATCAAAGAAAATTCGGGGACAATGTTTAGATAGGCATGCCTTTATCTACGTAAAAGTTCATCTAAGAATATGATTAAGGATGAAACCAACAAAACTCATCCTGAAATTGAAAATACATATTAAGCTTGCCCAAGCATCATGTTTCACAAAAGTTGAGAGCATATTAACTATCGCAAGATGCCAATTATACACACCATATTAAGGAATCACATTTCTTCATGCATAGACCAGTTTTATGTAAAACCGACAGAACATAACACTGAAAGCCTCTTTAATAGTCCATAAAACCTCAACAGAACTAGTATTTATAATAGTAAGTACGAGCATTAAAAACAGGTGCAAAGACAAAAGTATTACTGCGTCGACTGAGGCTTCAGCTGGTCCTTTAAAGAAACTGAGAGAGCCATCAATTAGTCTTCTGTATCCTTGTTCTGGGGCAATTAAATGTGGTTGATAACCATCTGCCTCTGATACGACTTTTCGGACATTCTGTAGAGAAAGATGGCGATCAAAAGGGAGCTTTTTCAGAGCAGCTGGTAATTGGTTGTCAAAAACCAAATATATCCGATCTCCACCAGCTCGCCTAAATCAACAAACTGCGGGTAAGTTACGAGCCTTTCTGAATGAAATCATAAAATGCCTTGGAAAAGATGATACAACATTGAGTCTTTGGGAAAACTTGGAAAACATGCAGTACTTCAGGGAGGCATTATATAATAGGGAGTAATTAATAATTGGTCTGCAGGTGTATGTAACAATTTGGGAGCCTTAGATTTTGAAAAGATTGCATATTACAGATATAAACTACATAGAGAACTCCTTATATAAGTTATTTGAAAAAATACGGCTGTTCAGGCTGAAGGTTATCAACTACAACATCTAACTCCAGGTTGATGACTTGACCTTTAGTGGTTAGATGTTGAAGACCACAATTATCATGAAATCCAATAGTTTGCCAGAGCATCTAATAAAGGCATAAAATTGTTAACCACTCACAGGTTTACTTGAATGCACATAAATAAACAAAGGATAAATAGAAATATTTCAAAAAAGCTCTACCCCCTTTTGCACACAGCTGGGGAAATGGTGGTCTCCTAGGAATAATCTATTCTTACTATCATATATTTGTGGATTAAACGAAAACCTAAGAACTAAAACATAAGATTTAAAAACAAATTCACGTCCCAGATATTCAATACATGTAAAAAGAATTTAATGGATTACCCTCCATCAAGGTGTTCTCTAAAAACACGGTCAAATGCACGGCACATTTCTAAAATTGTGTACAGCTGAGCCTGAAGAAAGAAAGACAAAATCTTAGTGAAAAAATCAGACAAAAACAAGCAGTTTTAATATACAAATACAAATTATCATCCAGAACATCCTTAAGTCATACCCCTGCATCTACTCCAATAGGCCTACCGAGACGGTCCAGCTCTGATTCAAGCTCATCAATTGTTTTATTAATTAAAGCAATGATACTTGGTATCCGCTGCCTGATCACAACCTCCAGATGCTGATAAAAAACACCTTATGTTATTGCGTGGATTATATATTTCAATATCCATAAGTGATGGACAGAGAAACCAAAAGGGGCTAACTGAGTATACCTTAGATAGAAGTTTCGCTAGATACTCTGAGCCCATTTTATTTGCCAGGTGACCATAATCAGGGCTACTTTCGAAGTATTCTTGTTCCCTACGTCGAGCAGCAACCATGTCAACATTCCTATTGATATCAGCTTGTGAACGGTTAACAATTCCAACCCAAGGATGTTGCAGCCTAAGAGATCTTCCTTCAAGAACCTAGAATAGTCATAAACAACATTTTTTGATGCTTTAGAATTTGTACTTGATTAAGAGAAGTATCAAAAACTAATCCAGCAACTAACTGTTAAACAAAAAGGTGAACCTACATCAAGAGCATTGGTACCCTTGTCCATAAGATCTAGCTTTGTTAACACCCCAAACGTCCTTTCACCTGAAAAGGATATCAAGAAACAACAAACAAGTGAATCTTTGAAACAACTAGTTCACTGTGAACCCATATGATTTATGGGAAAAGAGAACCCTTTTCCTCATAACGCAGAAAACAGGATGCAAAAACCACAAAGCTGCACCTGAAGGATCAACTTGTTTTGCAAGCTTTATGGCATCTGAAGTAGCGATATCTTGATTAGCAGGAGAAATGGCCAATATAATGCAATTAGGCTACAAAATCAAACCAAGCAACTATTAGAGGGAGGGAGGGAGTTCAGGGGCAAATTCAAAGGACCCCATCGGCCCCGTAATGTTTTAAAATTATTAGCCACCCATGTATTTGACTATTTTCTAATATTTTAGTGCTAAAATTACCCATTGCCCCCCACAAAATTTTTAATATAAGAAGATATCCACATGTTTTCCGTATATTCATTGTGTGGTTTCAGAATTAACTCTAGCGTACTTTCGATATCCCATATCCAACATACCTAAAATTAAGGAGATATATAATGATATACATTTTTTTACGTGTTTTATCGATCTTATTCAGGTATCTGCATATTTTCTCTATTTTTCTATCAATTTTATTCAGTTATCTGCACATTTTCTCTACTTTCTATCTGGACGAACATGTACTTTGACTTAGTTTTATATTAGTGTGTCTACTATTGCATTTTAGTTATGATCTTCAACAACAAGTATGCCCCCATTGAACTGTTGTTCTGGCTTCGCTACTGAGAGTGTTAATGTAAAAATGTTTATCTAGATTCTCGATTAATTGGTGAAACGTGCCAGATAAACCAATAACTCAGACGGGCATGACCTAAATGGATCATAATTTCAAGATTTTGATAGAATATAACTTAAATTCTCTGTATGCAGATGATAAAGTACGATCGCCTTTTCAGTGTGTTCTGAAAAAAATAAGAATAACTTACCTTCTCAACATAAGAGCGGACCATGTTATCAATATCCTCAACAATGCTTTCATGTTGTCCCTCTGAATAGGACAAAATTATTATCAGTTATTTACTTTAACATAAGTATGATACATTCATCAACTTACGCGAAAAATAAGATGAAAATATAGAGAAATTACCTACGGCAACCTTTGTCATCCCAGGAAGATCTATTAGTGTCAAGTTGACCACTGCAAGAAAAAGAAACTGTATCATTGAGCATGCAGATAAACCATGGTCTTCAACTTTGCATCCCAAGATTTGTACAGCTAACACTAATCCTACATCTTCATGCAACTCTAATGCAAACTATATAAACTAATAGAAAGCTATAAACATATAATTGGAAAATTATAATAACTTAAACGAAGGTTTTCCTTTTCTTCATTACCTTTCTCCACGATTTTGTATAATGAATATCTTAAAGAAGCTATACTAGCGCTAAAACGAAAATTTCCCTTTCTTTTCTTTTATCTTAATTTGCAAGCAAGTTGAACAAGGGAGGTCTTAACAAATCAAAATGTTTAACCCATGAGTCCCTAATATATAAAGTAAAACTGAAGTACCCACATCTTCTACTACTTAAGATCAAAGTATCACTAAATGTCCCAATATCCAGTGGTTCAGTCCATCTCCCACTGAGTTCACATGGGAATTCCACAAAGGTGACATTCTCACTTTGAAGGGTAGATGGATATTGTGGCAAACTACAATTACCCTACCATGGTGTCGATACGCGTGTGGCATGTGGTTAATATAAGGACAATAATTTCATTGTTGCCTTATAATATATGGGTGCAATGGGGAAAAGTAGCAAAATGGGTGGATGCCATGAAATGGACTGCTAGAGTAAGCCATTTTGGAGGCATTTCCAAGGCACATCATAATAGTAGCTACATACATTTTTCCATATGCAACACCCTGAAAGATCTCGCTGTGGTTCTCTAGTTGATCAACTAATATGAGAAATTAGACAAACCAAACCTAATACGATTTTGATCACATAATTTCCAAGGGTATAGCCTTATAGGTGCAAGTAACTTTCCACTTTTCAAACACATGGAACAGTATGTATTTCAGTTTTTGGTACTGTCTTTAGTGATTGGTAAGAGCCCTGACAGGGCATTCAAGGACTGGCAATTTACATTCTTTAAGAAGCCTCTTGCTTCCACTCTTGGTCGAGCCATTTAAAAAGAAAGAATAATTTAGGCCAAAACAGAAAAATGACAATGGTGATAACATAAGGTTAGAGGGCTAAGTGTTTAGGAATTCAAGATTCTCACTCTTACAATTACCTCATTTCTCTTATGATAGTGGTTGAATTTCCTTTTTATTAGCATGTACTGTTTTCAATGAGTCCAGCAAGGAAACTAAAATATTACTGCTTATAGGACCACAAAATATCCTCATAGTTCCTTTGGTCTTTGCTAAGTTATTCCTAATGGTGTTTTGTTAGTTGATATTTAAGTATGTGCTAGGCAAACATTATCTTTAAGAATACCATAGCTATGGTTCGAGATGGTCAACAGTTTAACACTAGTGGTCTAACAAAATGCAATAAATCAGTGTCACTAAAGTTAGATTTTACTAACAGTCAGAAAAGACAACAAAACAATAAGCAGAAAGGTAGAGGCATTAGATACAAACCATTTGGTGAATAGATGCTGAGATGAATTGGAATGTTAGAGATCTGCTTTGATTTTCCAGTAATACGATCAGTCTCATCCGAGATCTCCCTACGCACGGCGGCTTCACAAGCAAGAAGGAACACTCATTGCTTAATAAAACACTACTAGTCAAATAGCCATAAAATAAGCAAGTAGCCTGAGAGCAAAAACCGTATTACAATGTTTTGACAAATTGAAATGCTTGAAAGTAACGCAGCAATCATCAGATGAATACAATAATGTGTTTAAGTATCTCAAGTTGAATTCATAATCCATGCATTTCTTAAGGTTAAAGTAGCTTCTGGAGTAATCTTAATAATAGGTCTACAGAGTTCTCTCACTCTCACTAAGAAAACTCATCTAAAGGACTCTCGTCAGTATTCCTCTGGAATATCCACTATCCATATGCTGCAGGAGCTAAGGCTTGACAATTGATTGATCTACCTAACAAGTTAAATGTGTTCTAAAAGGGTATAGGACTTCCATTAAAAAAGTAATTTTTGCTTGATTGTTACATCAGCTGTCGAAAATATTGTACTGCAAATAACCTACATTTTCTTTCATATGCACCGGCTCAGATTTATTGTCTGTTTAATCTGTAACATGCACTGAGACCCTTCAATATTAGTTAATCCTTATGAGGGAGAGATATAAAACGGTCAAAAGCAAGTGAATTCATAATGCTAAATTCCAAATGCAATATTTAAAATCTAATTCACTACTTGCAATCAAGTTGAGATCTCAAGCCTTGATTCAGTAACCTGTAATTGACCATGAATACTACATGTAAATCAAAATCATCGATACTGCTAATTGAAAACGTCTAATGCCTTACCAAAATCAGTGAACTTCTTCCTAGGCGCGTGAAGAAACTCAGCATATTCCGTCTGCCCTTTATCTAGCTTGTGTAGTTGTAATACCAAAGGTCGCCTCGTCACAATACCTAGATATTTAAAAATTTAGATCAAAATGGCAAGATACACAAACTTTATAACAAATTCAACAAATCAGTGTGACCTTGAGCTACATTTCTAAATCACAACCCAAATTTGATATTCTCTTACCTATCAGATTCAAATCAAACCCTAGAAATCTCTAACTTAATCAAAATTCTGAAATACTAGAAATAAAGTATACATACCAGATCCTCGAGGTAAGAAATCCCTTCCAACAATGCTTTCTAACACAGAAGATTTTCCTGAACTCTATTACAAAATAAACAAAAAAAAAATCAAGACTAAGCAAACGAAAAAAGAAAAATCATAAGAAAAAGAAAAAAAGGATGATGAAATTGTAAAAAAACCTGGCCACCAACGACGGCAACAGAAGGAAGAGCTTCCCATAAAGACATTCCTTCACCACCATGATCACCTAATACTGTACAAGCTCTTTGGATTCTATTCACCAATCCAATCAAACTTTCTAAAGATGCCATCAGATTTTATATAAAGATCTCTGAATCTTAAAAAAATCAGAATATGAATCTCAGATTGATTGAATGAAATGTTGATCTAATTCGAGCAAATAAAATCGAGAAGTTAATGTATAATCGATTTAGCAGATCTAAAAAATGAAATAATACGAACTCTTTTTGTATTTAGTTTTTACATGGGAGAGAGAAGAGAGAAAATGAAAAACAAATTATGCAGTAAAAAGCAACGAAATATTAAAAAGAACGGTTGATACTTGAGACAGTATTTTAATTTATTTTTTATTTATTTTTTAAACGACTTTAGATGTATTTTGATACAGCTCCTTTGGTTGTCTATTTATCTACTAAAAGGTACATGGTAAATTTGTTGGTGAGTTTGGTAGTGCGTCTCTCTTCACCTGTAGTAAAAGGAAATTTTTATACTGCAAAACAGCTTTTTAGGTAAGAAATCAGATTTTGTTTAAGAATTATGATCCGCCCTCCCATTTGGTATTGGCAAATTTATTGGTGCTTTTGTCAGTCTGTATTTTCACTATTTGTAGTTGGTTGTTATAGGCTGTTTAACTATAGGGATTAGGCATTCATCGATGTATTACAATGATAACGTCACTCGATGATAATACAAGTATTTTGAATTTCACATATGTTAGTACCAAATTTGTTAGCCATCACAAGAAAATAAAAATGGTACAAGATAGTAATATTCTATAGAGAACTGCAAAACAACCTAGTGAGGGGAACTGGAGATTGGAGCTAGCATGGCTTGGATTCGGAACATGTGCATTTCCAAGTAAGTGTAATACAAGGCTGTGATGTAAAATTTGAAAATCAGGTCTTATAGCAAATTTATAGAAAATGGTATATATATATATATATATCGGGGCCGATTGGATAGACAAAATTGGTTAAAAGAATAAGCTAACAAGCATAAGATGATCTTCAATACCATTTTTTCAGTAGTACCCAATGTGATCATCTTCAGTATCAGTATGGAATCGGGCAGAACAGTCACTTGTAATGTGCCTTTTCTACAGCTGTAATATTCTTGAGAAATCGACCATTATATTTTACACTATTTTTTCACCTGGCACCACAGAGATCTCGATGAGTTTTATAACAATATGCTCACGCGTGTTCCACAACAATGTAGTGTAATTAGGGCGGGATGTGGCTTCAAGTTATTTAGAAAGATAGCTTTATTAGTCATTAGATCACTCATGCATATTGTTTTATGCATGATGAAATTAGATACCCCTTCCCACATGCACATTCTTCTTACAAAAAGCAAACACAAGTATGGGTCATCAACGCGTTTTCACCGCTGCTCGACTACCTTCGCATGATTCGTAATCCATAACGGTTGATTAACAAGCATCAAACTAGTGCATACTCCCTTCGTCCTATATAAAGGCGGAGCTTGGAGGAATTATCTTAATTTTTAAAATATCTATTTGTTTTCATATTTAAACCTTTATCTCATAATTAACACAATTATCCAGTCTAATAAATAAGAGCATATATTGAAGAAAAAACCATATTGGAATTATAGTCCTGCATGTCTAACGTGAATACACAAATTTAAAACTCTGTCTTTATATAGGGGGGGGGGAGTAGTAACTGAACTCCTTGGATCATCTTTTAGCTTCTTTTTTGCATGAAAGAAATGCATACATGTGTACATATCAAAAACCTGGTCGGGAGGCGGATGTAAAGGACGTCAGCTAGGGAATCGTGTTACGTAGGTTTTTGCGAGATCCAAGAGACGTAAAGAACCACAACTGAAGCTGAATTTCTCATAGGGTTGTGTTTATGGGTAAAAATTGTTTCTGCTGTTTTAGGTAATTTGGGGTGTGTTGATGAGAAACGAATCTAAAACCTAAACAAATACACTGCACGGGAGTGCTTTTGATTCGAGAGATCAATCTATACAATTCTGGCCTAAACCAAGAAATGGTCGTTCCAGACTTGCTTCGGTCACAAAGTGAAGGAGATGGGGTTGATCTTAGGGAGGAAAGTGAAGAAGGTGTTGAGATTGTGAAGGTGTGGCTATTTATGACTTGTATCAGATATCGAACTGGCTTGCAAGAATGTAAGCAATCAGCTCTGGTGTTTTCTGGATACTGATGACAACACTTGGTTTTTCTGTGCTTGTCTGTCTCGTTTGGAAATAGGTGGTGGACCTATTTATACAAGTCATTGAGCGCAACCTCTCATCTCGTAGGAAGTGTAGGAGGTGAAGTAATGGAGTAGTGGGGTCGTGTGGGGTGGTGATTGTCACACGATCACATCTTTGCGCACTTCCCTCATCACTTCTAACCGTCCACCTTTTCCTGACACGTTCTTGTAATGGCGCGTTGCACGCTGCACGCTGTAAACCGCCAGACCAATACCCAGTAAGTATCTCCCAGTTTGTGACATGTTTGATGTCTCGAATGAGTGGATCGTGGGACCCACTGTAGGAAGTAGCATGTGATGCTAAAATAACTAAGGATTTTATATTTATGAAATATCGTGTATGCTCAATGCATGTAATGCATCACAGACAATCGGCATGTATGAAGCATCGATGTTTTAAAGCCTGACCGAATAAGTTGCGGACCAAGCTTCTTAAAATAGCATCACTTCCAACCATCTTCGAGTGATCGTTTGGAGGTTGCATGGGCGAGCTATCTCCTGGCCGATCACTCCATGTGGAAGAGGGGCGGACGGTGATCATCGGGATGCCTCACTGGTCATCTAGCTTTCAACCTAGGATGTCCGGCCAAGATAGAGAAGTTGGACGGACGAGATGGTTTAAGACCCTCATCTGCGACCGTTGATGGATTTTAGGGTTTTAGGAGGTGCGCGAGCATCACTCTTATGCTTGACCGAATCTGGGCTTGGGTGCAAGTCTTGGTGGGGACGACTAGGCATGCGTGTAGACGGCCTTCCGGTGTATATGTCCATTCCTCTTTGTCTCATGGAGTTGCGATCTAGGCCACTCGATTTGATCGGCAAAGGTGAGTGGTCGTGATCGGTTTGCGGCATAAATCCATTGTCGCAAAGGATTTGGAAGCTTCTCGGCACACAACTTTTGGGCGTGTGTTTCGAGGTCGTCGAGTCCTAGTCTGCCTAGGTCGACCAACTCTATGCAAAGGTGGGCCCACAGTGATCATGTTGATATGCTTGGGACCTTTTAAGTCTATATCTACACCCTCCATCCAAGCTTGCGAAGATGGATGGTCGTGATCGAACTGCGACAGTTATGCAGCGCCGCAAACCCTAATTAGGGTTTTGAAAACATCACGTACACACGATTTTGGCCAAACGGTTTGGAAAGTTATGCTCCTCTTTTGGAGGAACCGATCGTGTGGGGCCCACGTTAGGCCGACAGTGAACGTGTGTGCACTTCTCTAATGGTATTAGGCGCAATCTAAGCCATCCAAACATGCTGGCGAAGTTGGATGGTTGTGATTGTTTTAAGACACTAGTGGAACTTCCGTGACCCTTTAAGCATCACGCCAGCCTCTCTTCGAGCAAACGTTTCTTGCTCTATGGCTAGGCTGTGAGAGAGTCGGTCAGGTAGGTGAGAAGTGGTCCCGCCAATTTGCATGCCAGCACTTCATCGATCGATCGCGGGATGATCCAAGCCGTCCAACTAGGCTGGTGAGTGGTGAAGTTGGACGGTCGCGATTTCTTTTGAGACTGTCTTTGACAGGCTTGCTCGCACGAGCCATTCCTAGCTACTCCATACAACGCAAAACAGCTCAAACATCCCACTTCAAGGCCGGCGATCGGTGCGTGTTTGGGAGTGTAGCATGCGTTCGACCGGCCAAGGTATAAACGGGCCTGCTGGTGGTCATTGCGGCGATCGCCTGCTCCTGCTAGGGTTCGTCTAGGCTAGTTAAATTATGTGGCCAACTTGTGTGGCCGTGATCGTTTCTGAGACTGACGCGGACAGTCCAGATTCCCTTTAAGGGATTAAAATTGCTCGATCAGGCTAATATAAGCGTACTGATACGAGATTCTCTTTGTCAGAGAATGGTATGGCCTGTATGTGTATTTCGTGCATGCCTCACTATTGACACTCGGAGATTCGTGTTACTCTGCTGAGAGTAAACACTCAGTCGTCATGCCACGTCAATAATGAGGGTCCTGCTGAGAACAGCACAGGAAATACAAGGCAACTCGTGCATTAATTGATAATGCAATAAATTCACAGAATATTTGGGATGGTTGCTACATGCAACATTTTGGGTGAATTTTGTATATTTATTGTATTGCTTCGAATAAAGCGAAGAGGTACTCATCACTTATCAAACGGCTTTACCCTTTGCATGATGTCAGCGCATTAGATTTGGTTTTACAATTTTAGCCCTGAACTAAAATCCACCATCAACAGGTTGATTCGGTCTCAACTACAGTATAATATGAAGTCTGATAGTAGGCTAGTGTTTATAACGGCTTAACACAAGATGGTGTTCAAAAATGGACGTTTTCCTAATTACCAAATTTTCTGGTGTCTTGTGTTATTTCTTTTCCGCAATATATTATTTATATTTATCTTTATAATAGGAATATCACAAGTAGGATGTTAAACAACATAGACAGTTTTTAATCCCAAAATGTACATAACCTACAAGAACCGTTATTATGAATTCATGTCTTGATAAAATAGATTACAAGACTTTTTCTTGTTAAAATTCGATTCTTATACAGTTCAGGTACGTACTAGGGTGATTTTTGAGATCGTCTAAGTAAACTTGTACACAAATCAGGTACAAGGATCTTTACCGTCGATCAATACTTACTGATTGTAACAAGTTTATCCATACAGGTTTCCGAACAAAAAAGTTGGTGGTATACCTGGTACCCTCTCCTTTTCAGTTGTGCCTTAGAGAACCAAAGTAATTTGTTTTGGATTCAACGACTAACATGTTATTGAATCTGGAAACATTGTACAGGGCTAAAAACATGGTGTAGATCGGATCCTATAGAAACCAATTGTCTTCCCTAAAGTGCATTATCGAACCATTATTTACTCTGTACTGAATCTCTGGTAAGAAGAAAGATATAGTTGCATTATACCTTTCAAAGTTGAATTGCCGTAAAATCCATGAGGAACCTTAGAAAACTAAACCATATAACCCCCACCATATTTCTCATTTATATTAATATTTTTCTATAAAAAATTATCTTCGCAAGCATATGTCTACAACGATTCGTTGATTTTATAATCATTCGTATTCTTCGGGCTCTTACAACAAGTCCACTATGTTTTTTCTTCCAACAAATAACATTGATTTGAATGCAATTTTCTTTTATTGTTTTAATCATGCCACAAAAATTGCGAGTAAATTTTTCTTGATTATTAGCGACAGAGATTGGCATGTCAAAAAGAGACATATAATACACTGGTAAAATTAAAAGCATACTATTGATGAGAGTTATTTTACATTCCATTGACAATAACGGTTGTATCCTACCTGCAAGCGTCTTATTGAATCTGTCAGCAATTTTTTCTCACCTTGTTACCCCTTATACTTATCTCCTAAGGATAACCCTAAACAAATGGTACGAAAACTACCTTGATAACAACCCATTTAAGGAGAAAAAAATGTCACTAAAATCACCTACATCACCACCTCCGTAATTATAATTCTTGTTGAATTTTTAGACCATAACAAGAACGAAAGAAAGAAAAAAAAAGTCTGAGGAATTTAACTTTCTCAGTACTAGCACCCAACTTAATAGCAACCTGAAAACCACTGATAATGCCCAGGTATTGAGCTTGTTCATGAGTTTAGTCAAAGCTTCACCCGCCACTAAAAACAACAAAAGGGACAATAGATCAACTTGTGAAATACTTTTTTTTTATTTCTTAAATACCCTTTCCGAACTTCCATTGGAAATACTTCATCTAAGAAGGACCAACTAACTTCATTGAAATCCTTTGCAAAGATAACCAGGTGTTCCACATCTCAACCTAGAATTAATCAATTTATTGGAAATTAATGCACAATTTAAAAAAAAAAAATCGATGCTTGATGAGAGGGGTTACTGCGAGGAATGAAAACTTTAAACCTCTTTTGGAAGCACTTTAGCAATAAACCCTAATAGGCCTCAAATCCTTAATATCTTTCATTGTTTCTTAGGAATCAAAGCTATGAAGTACTCCCCTTGTACCACCTATAAGAGCGAAGTTTAAAATTTTGTTTGTTCCGCAAGGTAGGCGAAATTTCGATTCTGAGGTGGTTTTTTCTACACATATACTTATTTGTTATACATGAATAATTGTCGTTGGAGCCTAACTTGTTAGGCTTCCAACTAGTTTCATTTAATCATCGTTCTCCCATTAATGAAAAAAATTAATGAATATTTATATAAAATAAAGAAAACTTCTTCGTAAGAGATTTCACAAACTCTGCCTTGATAGTAAGAAAGGAGAAATATTTTTTAACTCTCAAATCAAGAAAACCTTCCTTGTGTAATTTACTAAACACAACTAATAAATTATTTTTCAAAATATTCCAACAAAACTGAAAGAAAATAATCGGAAAAATTTCTACGTCTGGAGTTTTATCTATTCACAATAACTTAATAACACTAAAAAATTCTTCTTCATCAATAGATCTTGCATGCCAAGAAAGTGTATCCCTTGCAATAATGTCAAGGACTAAATCCTCCATAATTTGCCTAGTTGTAGAATTTTCCTGAAAATCTTCTTAAAAATATTAACAATATCTACTTTAAATTCTGTAGAATCATTCGTCATATCCCCTTACCAATGTAATTTACTCGTTTTTTCTATTTTTTCTATCGCGGGCCTATAAAAATATTCGGTGCTATTGTCATTACACTTGAAAAATTGAGACTTCGTTTTTCTCCTTCATTTTTAGCTTAAAGAATAATCAACCTACAGTAGTTTTGCCTATTTCTTAAATTGTCATTCCATTCAAATTATGTGGGACCATTGTTAGCATCTTCAAGCAAATATAAGTAGCTTTCGGTAGACGAAATAATAAAAAGAAATTGTGTTGTGATGTCACAACTGATTGAGCAAAAAAATTGATAGAAATATCTTGATTCTCACGAATCAAGCCATCTGGTTAGAGAACACAGCCATAAATCGAATTAACGACCGGAAAATGTATTTTCATAAATTGGATAAGAATTTCATTACAGATACATGAGTATATAAGCTAGGTCACTCTCTCACTATCTGACGGCTAGTAACACTCCAGGTGGGTTAATCTAAACCAACCATTATATATTACTAACTACGGGCGCTATAACTATATGGGCACCCCCTAACTAACTACTACTGGCACACAACTTGATAGCCCCTACCTCCTCCACTGTGACATTCCACTCTCCTTGAAAACATCCTTGTCCTCAACCTCAAGGATGGAAGTTGAGTGAAGTACCAAAAGTTGGGGAGACCGCGCCTGCTGTATTTGGAGAAGCACCAAATGTGTTTGTAGTCGATAGATTCCCCTCCACCTGTGGTCGTCGTAGCCCCCTGGAATACACATGAGAAGCACAGTAACAAAAATTCTAATGAATACACATGTGAGGCTCGTACACACTTCCAAAACCAGGCCCAATAACCAACTGTCTCCTTCATGCATGTGTTCTCCGCAAAACCAACCAGTGGACCTGACATTTTTGTCATTTTCCTAAGGCAAACATGTGGTGTAGCTTCATAATGTCCTGCGTGGCATGCAACCCTAGGTACAGTCATTAAAACTATAACAGTAGTTAGAAACCCATTGCACTGGGAAGTAAGAACTGCGAAAATGATTTTCCGGCGAAGTGCACAGTTCATAAATGGTCTCAGTTCCCCCTTAAATGCAACCAGTGAACCTGCCATTCTTGTGCGTGATTCCCTACGGTGAACAGGCTCCTTATTTTCATTCCGACCAGCGTGAGAGACTGGGATGAGTACCACTAGCAGGAAAACAACTCCAGCAGGCAGTCGTCTTCTATTTGTAGCTCTCAGAAGTTGACTACGAATGTAACCTTTGGCAAGCGACACTGTAACCTGCAACTGCTTGAGAAACTCAACAGATCTCGTCATCGCAGTAGTGAATACTGTGAAAACTATGAAAACAGAAAGTACAGCGACAAGGGACTTGGTGTATACCCATTTATACTCCAACCATCCTCATGAGTACTCATCAGTGCACAATAGAATGGAGCATCAGGATGTGCTGCAATCTTCCACCTCGAAGACTTTTCCAACTCAATTGTTAGTTGAATGTTCACCGTATAAGTCTTCAGATGGTTATGAGTTTCCCTTACCAAGATGAATTTTGCCCAGTAACAGTCCTTTTGTCAGCACAACATGAAGGTTAGCAAACAGTTCAGGTGCCTTCTCAGTGAGCTGCACTTTTCCTCTATCAAACACTAACCAACAACAACCCAAAGTACTAGTACCATTTCCCTTACTCCACAAACCTATCGAGAATAGATTGCTCCTAATAAAAGATGTTGCTATTAGATTATGGGTCTCAGCTTCACAAAACAGATAGCTTATACAGTTGCAGTTTATGACCAAGATCGCCACTGAGATCAAACTCTTACCAACCCAGCTAAAATTTCTCACACTCCACAAACCAGGCGGAACCAACCTGAATTTCCACTTCAGGTATCCCACCAACAGCCTCACATGAAGCATTTGATGTACCAAGAGCAAGACCTCTCCTTGTGCATGTATATTGGCGCTGACTTTTAACCATTCACCAAGGAAAACTTGTGCAGCGTTAGGTAAATCATGAAAAGGAAATTCCCACAGATATTTGTAACACCAATGAGGATATTGAGTAGAATTGCATTCATATGCCCGCAACAATTGGTTGTAACATGAAGAGAGGTGTGGATCCCAGTAAAATGTGCACAAATAAATCAAACTGGAATGCAAAAGTTTCTGCACAACTTCCCCAAGAGTAAAAATACTTTCATAAACTTCTTGTAGAAGCAAAAGAGAGATCAAAAAGAACCTGATTCTTGAAATATAAAATGGAGTTGTAGCGATGGTATGAATTGAGAAATGAACTGCTCGCTTCTTCACATATAAGCCACTCATGACCTGGAACAACAATTCATTTTGTAGCCGAAACTTCCCAAATACTGCAGATGTAAGCAATCGAGGGCGCTAGAAGGGACTGGTTTGCAGAAAATAGCACTGACTGCTAATAATTGTGGGAACTGGTTGTCTAACATGAGCCTGAACAGTATTATAGGAGTCTTGTGAAGTATTAAGCAGACCAAGTTCAAGCTGCAAGAAAATGTCAGCAGCACCACAATTCCGTCGCCACATTACACGCCCAAGTAATCTAACAAAGAAGAGAAATTCAAACTGCTCAATCCTTTCTACCAATACACAAATGAGCTTGGCGACACAATGTGTAGCAATCTGATTACAATTCCCAGCTTCATAGAACAAATTACTCCACCAACCAGTAGAGAGCAACGTATATTTCCAGCTCAAGTACTCCACCCACAACAACATTTGAAGAATCATTTCAATTTCTTCCAGAAAAGCAAAATTTTCATAGACCCCAGGCGCATGTGAAGGAGAGTGTGAAAGAGACTCATTCTGAAAATCCTGTCATAACTTTTGAACAGCGTGCCTTCTACACCATAGTCCATCCCAGTGCTGAAATGAACTGTCATACCCCATATCACAGTTACTGCAGAATAATGCTGTGTAGATGCAGTCTGCAACATCTTGGAAGTTGTCAACAAGTTTGCTTGTAATGTTTCTAGAGCACTTCCTGTAGCTGTTGTTAAAATGTAGCGCGGAACCGTTACAATATGTAACTGCCATTGAATATGTTGCTCGAGATTAGTTGATCCTATAAGCTGCTCAACAACCTTGGAACAAGGCTGCACCACATCTGTGATTTGCATCCCCTCAACAAGAGACTTTTTCCAGACAGAATAACATTCAATACTACCACAGACTGTAGAGCTAGGTTCTTCTGGTTGCGAAGTGAAAAACCAAGTGAAAACACAATCATTTGCTATACTCCACAAACTGAGATTAAGCAAGCATAATCCGATCTTCTGCTGCAAAGACTCATCACCTATCTTGCTGGCTCGAAGAGCGGGAAACACAAAATTACAGGTAAGTCTCTTGCAAATAATCTGTGACTCAATATTATATTTCTTAGTAGCAACACAAATCTGCAAAGATGTTTGTAAACCACCTCCCAACTGTAATAGTAGAGGATCACAGAAACTGTATCTACTACTATGATGTAGTTCATCGAATAACTCCCTCGCAGTACCAGCTGCATGATGACCTGTCACTTGAAGTACCAACCAAGACCAGGGAGGTTTACCAGGATGCCACATTTTCTCACACAACTTGCAACCGTCCACCGTTAACTCAAAAAGTAAAGCAATATTGTTTATCTCCCATGAATTGCGGCATACATTGAGTATCAATGAACAAGAACTACCAACAGAGAATTTAGAATTATCTACAGAACGAGTAGTACCCCGAATAAGCTCAATTCGCTTGCCACGATCAAATACAGAACAAGTGTAAACAAAACAAGGATAGAAACAAAAACCACCTCCAGATCCACAAAACACTATCAGGCAGAGTACCCAAGAATTCCTACACCATTTCAGGTTCATATACCCTAGTCCATGTGAGAATCAAAATTCTATTTCTCTTAGCTATATGAACAAACGAAGTCCACTCATCATAAACTTCAGCATCATTAACACATAAGAGATAAATCGAGTGCATAGATATAAAACCTGATTTATACCCAAAGCTAGAAAGCAATCGAATAACCAATTTATCAGCACATTTACCACGATCAAATACCAAACGAGAATCATCAAGTTTGAAATGGATACAAGCCATACCTAGAATTTTGTTGTGGAGAAAGAAAAAATAGTTCAAACATTCCACATTTTCAAGTTGTAAACTCATACCATCAAGTGGATCGACATCTTCTTCTTCAACGAAGAAAAATGGAGGAGTCAAGTCCACCTCGAGAGAATCATCGATTTCATCCACATCAGAAGGAATCAACTCCACATCTGAAGAATTACCCACTTCAATGACAGGGGAAGGAATTGATTTAACTACGGCAGTGGTTGAAGCTTCTTTTTCTTCAGTTGATGGAGTCAACTCATCAGAATCAGCAATCAATTCTTCAGATACAACTATCTCTTCAGTATTTGTTGCTTCTGTAACCCTAGCTTCTGCCACTGTTGAAGAGTCTTGACTTAATTTAGGTACCGAATGTACAATGAAAACCTCTTCCTCCTTCTTCGTAGCTCTTGTAATAACGAATTGTTCTTCAAATGGTGGTGCCTGAATGGATTGCCATCTAACCCTTGCCCAGGAGATTTCATTCTGTAATCTCCAAAGCTGACGATTTATACTCCATGAAGATACAGCGTTGGATAGATCTCTATATTGTGTCTGCAGATCAAGGTAATGGTTATAGGCTTCATCTTTTGCTCTAACTAGATACCAATAATGCCAAGATCGATATGAAAAAAATTTGGATCAAAATTTGGATCAATTTGTGCGGAAAGAAACGGCTTTGATGCCAATTGTTGTGATGTCACAACAGATTGAGCAAAAGAATTGATAGAAATATCTTGATTCTCACGAATCAAACCATCTGGTTCAAAGAACGCAGCCATAAATCGAATTAAACGATCAGAAAATGTATTTTCATAAATTGGATTAGAGTTTCATTGCAGATACATGAGTATATTAGCTAGGTCACTCTCTCACTATCTGACGACTAGTATCACTCCAGGTGGGTTAATCTAAACCAACCATCAAATACTACTAACGACAGGCGCTATAACTATATGGGCACCCCCTAACTAACTACTACCGGCACACAACTTGATAGCCCCTACCTCCTACACTGTGACAAATTGCTTCGCAAGAAGCTTACTTTTTTACTTATCGTATTTATTTTGAAATTTGGTTATTAACTTCTTAATTTTCGTGTTAAAGTGTATCCAAGCACTCTCAGCCCACTAACTGAAACTCGTATGTGTTAAATACAAGTCATTTTGGAGCTTCGTTCACCACTCACCCATATATACATTAATCTTTACTTCCTTATCCCCAGTATAAAGGCAAAGAAGTAAAAAAAAATAGTACCAATAGATAAGCATAAAACCAATTCGAATGTAGTTTCTTCCATATAAAACTTTTTTTTTTTGAGTATGATATTAACAAATTTAGTTAATACCTTTAATAATTCCCCAAAACAGTTACACTTTTTAAATATCAGTGGGAAATAAACTATTAAGATATTGATATCTTCCATATTTCCTATATAAATGTATTGGAACTGATGAGGGTAAATCAAGTAACATTAAGAAAATTTATAAAACCAAAAACTTTCTTATTCTAAGAGAGTTCCACTTCTCCGCCTATATATAGGAGACGGGAGAGTATTAGATAAAACATCTGTTTGGGTGAAAATTGATCCCACCTATAATTGACTCGAAAATCAATAGAAAAATACAGGCCAACTCTAAATGCACGAGTACTTCATGGCTGCTACAACGGTACCAAATTCCTGGAAGGTCACCAAATCTATACAAAAAAAAAAAATATTTAACACCGTTGAATCCACTTAATTATAATGCAATTTGGTAATCTTTGCCGGTAGCCTTTGACTATTTAGCGAGCATTGAATTTTACCATTTTTACAAATTTTGGAGAATCTTTTTTTTTGGTCCTAAAAACTAGGATTGGTAAGCCCATAACTTTCGTAGCTAATTTGAAGTCAGGTTCTTAAAAAATGGCATCCAAAAAATCCGTCATTAGCACCATAAAATGATATATTGTGATGCTTCCTACTCTGAAGATTTTAACAGGATTGGTATTAGTATTTATCTAATTGATGGATCAGGGAATTGTGTTGGATGGAAAACAGCTCCAGGGATAGCTAGAGACCCGTAAGAAGCTAAAACCTACGTCATCCTTGATGTTGTGGAATGGTCAAAGAATATGATTCTGAAGGAAATCAGCATCAACAGTGATGCCAAGAATCCGGTCTCCTATTGGAAAACTAAAAATTATCAGAGCAGCTGGTTTAATAGCTCTATTTTAGACGATAGCATTTTTATTCCGAATAATTTGAATTTTTATGAAGTTAAGCATGTTAGTAGAAATTCTTAATTTATATCTTTAGTTGATACCGCCGAAAAATATTGTAGAAGGCACAAAAGATCTGGAGTGCTACAACATTGTTCAGTTGTACCCATCAAGTGTTGGTATATCAAGTTTGGTTGTCATATTTTAGTTCCAAAACTCAAGGTCGCTTGATAAGATTACTAGAGTCACTTGGATAGGTTAAACCAAGAAGTCAAGAAATTTTGAGATAAATCTTCGTTACACTAAAGAACCCGAAGACGTATCGACAACAATGAACACATCATCCTTCTGTTCGAGCCTAGTAATACAACACTTGACTCATTTCCATTTCTATTTACGTTAATTGCAAGTCGTTTAGATTGAATACATAACATGCAAATTTATATTTATGAAAGTCTAGTATTAGAGACTTGATCATTTTATTATGAACAAAGTGTCAGGGAAAAATATACAAGTTGTATCACAACTTAAGTATATTGAATTACGATGTATAATGTTTATCTTTTCAACTTCGTAATAACGATATAAACACTATCTTTGTAACTTGTTACTAGATTATGTATTGAACTTAGGATTGATTCCATATATGGAAAACTATGTTTAACTACATGAGTTTAAGGAAGTAAACTTGTGAAACTAGTTTCACACTTGAAAGGAATCAATGGGTTGGTGGTCGAATTCCTATTAGGGATCTCTAGCAGGAACGATCCCTGACTTTGGAGATCTATAGCAGGACAGATCCCTATTGAGGATCTCTTGCAGGACCGGTCCCAATAGCATTCTTCAATTTTCGGTTTTACATATACTTTAGGGTTTTGTGAATATCGGAATATAAGTTGATATTAAGGAAAGTTCATGATGTCGATATAATGAGTAATTTGAACATGTGCTAAAATTTTATCTTTTTATTATTCAAAGATATTCCTTGATACCCTAAAATCGAAATATTTGAGAATCTTCTAATTAAGGTTTTCAAATTTATATATTTCATTTTCCAGCAAGTAAAACATATCTCTAGAAGATATATTAGTAAAGTATGCTTGTATGCTAGCTAATATAGAGTTGTCATCCATGAGGAATTTCAGTTTATTAGTTGGATATCAGTTGGTATTAGACAAAACCGAAAATTGACATTTATTGCATATCATTTGATATTTTCGGTTATGAAAATTATTTGGTGTTCAATCTATCTTGGTCTATAAATATCGATGTTTGTTCTTCTTACAAACTTATCCTAACACAGTCACTATATTTTGCAATCACTGTGGCAACCGACTAATAGTATTACTTATAATATTATCTTAGAGAGGAGAGTGACCTAATTAGGCGAAATCTCTTACGTCCGCTGGTATATGGGATCAAGAAGCGTTTAGATACTACCATTGGTGGGAAACTAGAATTGCGTTGTTGTTTTAGTTTTCGATTATTTATTTGATTGACTAAGGAATGTTAAACCTTGATTGCACCTAGAGCCTTCTCTGCTGACATAAGGTCACTCAAACTAGATTAAGGATTGAGGGTAGTTCAGATCTCTCTTTAGATCCGTCGATAGATTTGTGATCGTCCATTGTTAACAGACTCCGTTCTATGCGTGATCGATCATAAAGGAATCAAGTTTGTTTGTGCAGGTACATTGAAGACATGGAAGACCAAAATATTTCTTATTGGTATCCGATCTTTGTGATTTACTTCATGAATATACTTGATCGGTTGGGATCCGACTTAGCTTTGTTTATCTTTTGATAGACATCTTATTGCTAATCGTATGTATCAACAATCTACCATTTAGTGGTCTTCTTCAGAATCCGAACCTGATACGTTATAAACCCAGATCTGATTATCTTAATAATTTATATCTTGGTTGATCTAACCAAACAAAGTATCTTATTAGTTTAAACGAAAGAGATTTAGTTTGACTCAAGCCAAATCTTTGATTTACTTCTTGAGATTGATAAAGTAGTTATTGAATACATATTAGTCTTTTACTGTTTCAGAAGATGTACAATCCAAAGGAGTTGAGTGCAAGAAGTCTTGACGGAAGCAACTTAAGATAGTGGACTTTATCTTAGGAATTACCTGTGTTGGTCATATTGGTTGTAGGCGCAGGGATACTAAAGGAACTAGGTAACTAGGGTTAGTTTACTTGGTCTCAACTATACGAAGTTGGTAGTAGTCTTTGTATAGGGGATTAATTCTAAGAGTATCCAAAATGGAACTAGGTCCCAAGATTTTTTTGCATTTTCGGTTTCCTCATTAACAAAATATTATTGTGCGCTTTTACTTTACTTTCCGCATTATAATTATTGTTTTAGTTATAATAAAGTAATTGCACTTGTACATTAATCAAAACACTTGGGTTTGATCCTTATAGTTAGCTTCGGTTTCCATACCTATTATATATATCAAGTGTATACCTTGTAGTCGATATCTTCTTGACAATCTCTGTCTATATTAGATCATGCAAGGTATCTGTCATATAGGTTGATATCGAAAAGATTGTGGTGTACTTGGTACCTTCGTCATTTCATGGAAAATGGTTGGATTCAGTACCCCATTTTCTTAACCATGTATAACCTTTATCCTTTAATTTAAATCTCATTTTCATAGCAAAAAAAAAACAACAACACAGAATTGGAGTAAATATTTTGGTTTTCAGTCTTTATTTCTCACCAAATTTGAACCATTCATTAATTCAACAATAAACACCACATAAATGACACGCATCTTTCCCCTAAACTAAATCTCAACTCAGTTTTCAAAATTTTATATGTGAAACTACGATCGTATAAGTCAACTCAGTCTTCAAAAAAAAGTTATAAATTTAAACAAATCATATCTTCAAATGTCCAACTAAGCTTAAATATTTCTTTAAAAGAAAATTTCACATATGGTGTTACGTGGTTTATTATGAAGTTCTTGATCAGTAATGCGTTTCAATTTTTACAAAAATCTCATTTTTGAAATGATATCTATGTCTAACTAATTTCTTTTTTTTCTTTAAATGTATTTACAGATTGTGTGTTCTTTAATGGCATTTGCTTGTGTTTCTATTATGGTTAAAGCGTTTGCTGGAGTTGCTGATAAACTTGTTAAACATGACTTGATAATATGGAATTATTTTCTTTATTGGACTGGTAATGTTCTTCACCAACACGAACGATTCAAGACGGTGATATTACAAATAGAGAGCTCGGAAAAATTACAAGCAGAAAAATCGCACGTGTAGTATTTTGATAAAAAACTAATTCCCTAACTTTCGTAGACTTAATTTTCGTAATTTTTTTTAGACACCAAAATCCCTCTTTATCTCTGATCTTCATACCTCAATATCCTCATGCCGGATTTTAAAAAATATCAATACAAAAACCTAAAGCAAAACACTATAATTACGGATTTTAGAAGTATCACAAACAATCGACTAAAAAGAATTGTGTTTGTGGAAATCAACTATCAAACCTAGATATGGCGGATGAAAACCAAATTGAGATCACAAATCTAGCAACTAAATTTAGAAATGCAACTTTAGCTCTAGGAAACACTGAATAAACATTCATCCATCATATGGAGGAGACTTCCGATGATGAGGAGGAAGAAGAAGAAAACATAAGTTTAATAGGAAAAATCTTTGTAGAAGGAAAGATGTGTTTATTTTTTGTGTAGAAACACATAAGTTTCACATGGCCTTTTATACTGCAAGAGGAGATGCAAGTAATGGAAATTGATAGAAACATCATGGTTTTTAAGTTCAAGGATAGCTATGCTTAAAAAAATAGTGGATGAAAGACATATTGATGGTAACATGCACATTCTCCATGACTACAATCCGTTACAGATGTATCAGGAGTTGAGTTGGAATATCCAATGTTTTGGATCCAACTAAAGAATCCCTTACCTGAACATATGGAAGTCAAAATTGTGGAAAAGATGGGGAAAATTATGGGAGAAGTTCAAGTTATATACCCACCAATTGTTATTCCAGAACCAGGAGTACCAAACAAAGTGTGTGGAAAGATTAATATCAACAACCTATTAAGAAGAAGAGTGATGTTAATTACTGCTTCAGGGATGACAAAATGGATCAGGTATTTTCTATGAAAAACAACCTCATAAAATCTTTCCAAATTACTGTATTACCAACCACTCAAAGTGGGTTTTAAATGTGCTGCAAACTACTTGGAAGCGCTACATAAAAAGCTACATATTCTTGGAAAGGTGGGTGCTAAACATAAGAAGAAGGTTCTTCAGGTCATACCTGATGCAATTCCTGCAAGTCAATCTCCAAAGAAGAATACAAAACATGTTTTATGTGTACCTCTAAAAGATGGAATATTGGTTGATATGTGGATGAGAAAAATGATGAGAGCAGTAGACTGGGAAAAAGATAGAGGAGCAATGGTGCCACAAAACATGATATTGGTAAAGAAAACATCTACCAGTCCAACAATTTGAAGAACATTGATGTTATACCAGCAACCCAAAGAGCCATTAACAAAGAGCCAAAATCAGTGACACAAATGAACAGATTCAACAGAACAAGGTAATTTCCTGGCATTTACATACAAAAAACACATTGCTTTATACAAGAATTTAATTAGTATTAAATTTTACAGTTAGTTCCTATTTAAAAACTTTATATAGAGATTTTCTAAATATCTGGTTTACTCGATAAAACATGAAGGTACTTGCTTGTAATGTCTGTGGTTTTGGCAATAAGCATACTAGGAATCATTTACAAATGATGATTAGGTCTTATGATCCTGACATACTATCTTCTATTTGGGACTAGAAACAAAACAAAAAAATTGCAATATCTTACTGCTATACTCAAATACCCAAACTCATTTTTTTGGGATCCCGTTGGCTTGCCCAATGGACTTTGTTTGTCCTGGAAGGATGGTTTCGATTTAAAGATCTTAAATGCTCAATATAATATTATCAATTATTTAGTGAAGTTTGATAGTAAAAATATTGATACTTTATTAACTAGCATTTGTGGTGCTATAAATTTGGATGATTGAAAGATGTAGTGGAATTAACAAATCAGTAACTTTATAAATCAACAAGATAATCCTTGGGTAGTCATAGGTGATTTAAGTTTTATTCTTTCTAATCACGAAAACAAGGAGGTAGTAGGCTTTCTCAACCCGAATTAGATGCCAATAATGCTAGCTTGAATAATGTATTGCATAATATGCCTTATATAAGAAATCCTTTTACCCCGACAAACAATAAAAATGAAAACAAACTCATATCAGAGATGTCAGATAGAGCTGTAAGTTTTATTGATTAGTATGATAACTTATTTGATGCCTCTTTATATCTGGTACGTCTGATCTCTATACCTTGGTGATTATCATTATAGAGACAGAATTCAGAATAATAATATACGAAAATTATAAAACAGAAAACACTAGAAAACCATATTCGAAGAAATTTTCTTCTCTAGACTATGAACAAAAAAACTATTATGATTCTATTTATGTTACGCTCACAATCTCTTTAAAAAGTGGATAACCTTAAACTGATTTCTAAGCTTGTTCTGACAATAACATAAATGTTTGTCTACAAGCTTTCTCTAGGTATGTGTATCAAACCTCCTTCTTTAGGTTTGCTTAGTTATGAGCTAAACATCCCTATTTATATCCTTGGTTTGGTTTCCCAAACATCCTAGGAATCTATTTCCTTTTCTAAGAAATATATCTTTACCTAGAAATATTCCCTTGTTTCGGTCTAGTTTCCCTAACCTAGCTCCTAGGAATCGATCTGTTAATTTACTTATCTTGGAACAATTCCCTATCTAAGAATATTTCCTTACTAGGTTACTGTCAATACTCCCTTTTAAATTACAATTCTACCCACAATCTAATTTGAGGGTTACTAAGTTCCTGAAAGAGAAAAGATACACCTGTATCATGCCCCCCCCCCCTTTAAGAACTTGAACTCCTGTGAAAGTTAAAACCGGAGGTTAGGGAACTCGATAGTTCATTTCTCATTCTTATACCATCTCATCTTGCTGGGAACTTGACCTTGACGTCTAATCAGAAAACCTTTTTCCCCTCCTTGTTATGTCTTAATTAGTTACTCTTCACTCCATAATGCAATCTTCCTTGAGCGGGTATTTCCTATCAAATCAAAAATCTTCTACATGTGGCAAGATCATCTTGTCACCTGCATCATCATCTAGTAATAGTGGTGAAAACATATTCAACCTTCATAGGTCGTCTTCTTGTTGTTTGGTTAGGGTTTTCAAAGGCTTCTCCTCATAAGAACGAATCACAATGAGAACGAACTATGTACTAGCATTCACCAACCGTTTAGCCTGAGTGGTTGTAATCAATCTCGCCCCCTCAAGAGGAGAGTCTATAGATCGCATTACAAAAGCTTCCCCGTCTTTGGTAAAGGTATACTTCTGCTCCCTTCTATGTAAAACTGCATCTCGATCCCACAAGTAAGGACAAGTACAACATGGACAATATCAAATGGAACCACGTCGCAAGTATCCTCGTCAATGTATTACTCATCTAGAGCAAACTTGAACGTGCACTTCTCTGTAACCTGTAGCCCACCTTTATTTTAAAGTCACCCTGAAGGACAGGGTTTCGGATGTTTGGAAGTAATGTGAAAGTAAAATTCTTTTGACTTCATGGGTCAATAAAAACATATATAAGTGTTGTCTTAACCTGCATCTTAACTGTGAAGAGTCGTTCCCTAGGATTATCTTTTGTAAGTTCTTCTATGCCTCCTGCCATATATTATAGATATCTTTTGATTATGTTTTGTTAGTTCTTGTACTTCTTTTGGAGCTTTTGCGACTAGTGTTGCCATCATGGATTCTTTTTTCTATAACCCTTCTGGTTTTAAATTAGGATACTTCATCCAACACTTATCTACAACATGTCCTTTTTATTTTCAATGAGTGCAAACTAAACCAAATTTGTCGTTAGACTTACCTTCCTCGTTGCTCATTTCATATCCTTTAGCGACAAAACATCCAGACTTCCCCTTGGTGTTTCCCTCCATATTAAATTTCTTAAGCCTTCCTTCAATGACATTAGCTTTTATGCTTGATTCGGGAAAATAATATCAACTGAAAACATCCTCAACTATTTTCGTATATACTTATGGAACCCGGAGATATACTTCATACATATAACATAATCTTCTAAGTCTAAATCCAAAACCACAGCTTGATTCTGAAACTTCGAAATATATTCTTGCATGTTTTGGTTGTAAGACTGCTTCAAGTTGTACCACTTGAACCATCTCTCCTCAAGGTAGACAATATGATAATGCTCTCTTGAATTTGTTTCCTTACAACTTCCTTTAATCTTTTCCACCATAATGCTCCCTTACATAGGTTTTGTCTTTGATAAGCTTTCCGCCATGTTAGAGCATGTTTTTGTACTTCAATGTCGCGATAGAAATCTTTTCCTTTGAACCATATTCAAAGAAAGAAAAATAGTCTCTAGATATTTTATCCAATCATCCAATTTTTTTACATCGACACTCCCATCGTTAAGTGGAATATAAACACGAAAATTAATTTTTATATTCTTACCGTAAAGTATGGTTAATGCATGATTTTTAAGAAACTCACCTGCTTCTTCTTCTTCTTTTGAAACACCTGATGAAGACGTAGTTTTTTTCTTCGTCTTTGACTTGGGTGTATGAGAACGAATACATTCAGTCATTCTTCAAGGGTAGTTTGAATCGAGTTCATATCTATTTGTAGCGTATCCACCTTTTCTTTTGTAGTTTATGGTTCACTAGTCTTAGGATCATCATCTGACTAAGTCATCCTTTAGTCCCCTTGTCCTCCTGACGTCTTATTGCTTCCCGAATACCTCACCAAGACTTATCTAGAGAGATTTAGTGAAAACCATAAACCATTGGAATCTTCTATAAAAGAAACTAACCTTGCTCTTGATGCCAACTTGGTACTATGATATATGTACCTAGGTGAATATTATTATAGATGCAGATTTCAGAATAATAATAGACGAAAACTAGAAAACAATAAACACCAGAAAACCATTCAAATTTTTTTATCTTCCCTAGATTATGAACAAGAAAACCATTACAATTCTCTTTTTGTTACGCTCACAATCTTTCTAAACAGTGGATAACCTTAAACTGTTTGCTAAGCTTGTTTTGACAATAACATTAGTGTTTTTCTACAAGCTTCTTTGTTCCGTGTATCGAACCTCGTTCTCTAGGTCTATATATAGCCTTAGTTTAGTTTCCCAACCCTCCTAGGAATCGATATTCCCTTATTTTGGCTTGGTTTCCTAAACCTAGATCCTAGGAATCTATTACCTCATCTAGAAACAATTTCTTATCTAAGAATATTTCCTTACTAGGTTAATCAATACTCCCTTCCAAAGTACAATTGTACCCTCAATCTAATTTGAGGATTACTAAGTTCCCAAAAGAGGAAAGATACACTTGTATCAGTATCATCTTACAGTTGTTGGCAGTGATCATGGTCCTATTTTATTGGTTTCTTATAAATTATCCAATAACGCAAAAAAATCGTACTTGGTTAGTATGGCTTGGTTTCAAGACTCTACTTGTGTAAATGTTATAAAAAATAGTTGAAATTGTCAATCTCAACAATCTTACGCCTTCAAGCTCACTATGGGTCTACTAAACACTTAGCATATGTTGAAGGAGTGGAACAATAATCACTTTGGTTACATAACTACTAATATATTGCTAATATTGAATCTCAATTGGCATGCTTAACTAGAACTACGAATCCTAATAACACTACCAGAATAAAATACCTTACTAAAAATCTTAAATACTAGTATGATGTTGAAGAGGATTTTTGGAGACAAAGGCGTAAGGATGAAGCTAGAAAATCGGATGTTAGGAACACAATTTATTTCCACCAAAAGGAAAGCTTTAGAAAAAGAAGAACCCAAATGAACCCCTACAAAATAACCTAGATATTTGGTTATCTAATTAATAGGGATGGTATTGTTAGTGAGCTTAAGAGACATAGTAGAAGTACTAAACCTCCTGATCCTGACTCATATTTGAATATATGCATGCTTGCATTACTGATGCTGGTAATATATTTCTTATTGATTTTCCACCAGCTGGAAGCTGTGATGTGGGCAAAGAAATGGGAGAAAGGAGAACTCATTTGGAAGGAGACTATGTCAACATAATAAATGTTATGGGTGTAAATAATCAGATGGACTACGTTTAATCAGATTTATGATGCATTTGTTATTTTAGAAGACTTTGAGTTTTGGTGTTGCTCTCATGTTCATAGAGATGCAAACCATATTGAAACTCAATTGCATGCAAGGTCTAAAATAAGTACTTACTTGTATAGAAAGCAACCCTTATTGGTTTACATCTAATCCAACGATCTTGATTGGGTTTTGCATTTAATCTAGCAAGATAAAAATTATTTGTAACTTTCTCTATTCAATACATTTTTTTCCTATTAAAAAAGAGGATCTAGCAGAAGGGGCCTGCTAATAGAGCTAGGTGGAGAGGTGAGACCAGTTATCTCACACTTTTATTCTCATACTATCTCACACATTGGAAGTCGTTTTTGTAGATAAAAACCACATCTTTACGAATTTGAAGCAAATATTTTAAGGATATGTTCCCTTACAAAGCTCTATGTTCTCACCAAAAATGAGCGTATTCCGAAATGTATAACATCACCATTTACTACTCTGAAAATGAGTCATTGAAAATTAACAGATTTTTAACCATTGAAATTAAGATCGATAGACGATCGTGTTATACATTTCAGAATGCACTCATTTTCGGTAGGCATATATAGCTTTGCAAGAGGAACATGTCCCAATTTATTTATTTTTTTGATCTTACGATTCAAAAGATGATTCGTAGCAACAATGTCTGAGGTAGATGACTCAAAGTTAACATTGGTATTAGCTTTAGTAAAGTGATTACCCCTTGTAGATTCATGTCGAGGATGACTCGTAGAAGCTTGATTAGATTCATCATCTGAAAGTACTACAATGCCGAGATTTCAGCATCTTTTACGACGAGTAAAGGTACGATTAGTAGAATCAGTACTTGGCACAACCATAGGTGAATCCTGGTGAGGTAATGCTCTGTCAGCTGGTGCAATATAAAAATTTGACTGCAAATCTGTAGTTGTGAAGTAAGACAAAAGCATACCATTGACTGCGAATCTGTAGCTGTGAAGTAAGACAATAACATACCATCTAGTGAACTGGACTAAAAAGAGATAGGTTCTCTAAGATTTGTTCTTCATTGATGGCCATGTTGCATATACAGATTAGCAAGCTCTTCAGGAATTTATAACAGGCAAAATTATTTGTCCAACAACAGGACCAAATATTTTGATATTATTTTCCATATTGATACATCTAGTCTTTTTATCACCACATAATTCAGAATCATGATTTGGAACACGACACTTTGTACAGAGTTTGTAAGGCTGCTTTTCAAAAAAGTAACCCACCCAGCGAGAAACACCTGCATCATTAGCAGCATGAATACCTTTCAGCATCGAAGTATTAACATTCATCATTACCATCGCTCTGAATTTTGTAGAAGTAGTTGGATGAACTCCATCCGGTTCAACAACAATTTCAGCAAAAAGCCTTAAAATTTATGGATAAGTGAATTTAGGAAGAAGATTTTAAAATTCCAACAAAAAAGGAGAGGTGTCAAAGTTCAGGTATTGATAAGGATAGGAAGAATCCCAATCTTTAAGAACTATTACATGACCATCAAAGTTCCAAGCATCTCCAAACAAAATTGCATCTTTATCATCAGTTGTGTAGAATCTAATAGCAAAGATATTAGGATCAAGAGCTCTCACCATTAGTTGCCAACCGTTATTACGCTTTAGATGAGGCCAGATAAACTTAGCAGCTTTTTCTGCATTCTGCCACAACATGATTCCAGGAGCAAAAAGCTTACCAGCTAAACAAATTTTCCAGTGGGTCCAAGAGCATAGCTCAGTCGTATCCCATTAATTCCATTCAGGAGGAAATCAGGGGTTCGATCCCCACTGTAGTAGAAGTTTGTATTTATATTAGTTGTATAAAGAGGTTTGGCGGGATTGGGTCTAGCAGTGGGGCTAGTCCAACTGGCTGGATTTGGGTAAGGGTCTGGGTCTGGCTTTAGCCTATAAAAAAATAAAATAATTAAATAAATACTTTCAGTCTTTAATGCCTTGAGAAAGAAGTGGTGGCTCCGGATCGTCTACACCAAATTTTCCTATACACCGACCAATAAATAACTGCCACGTGTTCGGTCACACCAAAATCAGATTTCTTGAGCATCTTAAAGTTGCTTAAAATTGAAAGATTTTCAAAGATTTAAAAGAGGAAAACGTTTGGTCTCCCGTAATTATCTCTTCCTACTCATTACCTGTTCTGTTCCGTAGTCTTTACAGTTTACACCGTTGACGAACACTCTCAATTCCTTTTTTTTAAGTGTGCCATGAGCTTGGGATGCATTATTAGTAATGGAAATTATGTCAATAACCTTGCATACTAAATGTTTGCATGGTACAGATCTTTTTTTGTTGCTGTGGAATAGAGCCGTAGACTACGGATCTTTATGTCAACGACTTTGCATATTTTCCTGGTAGAAATCAGTTCTTCCTTCACATCAGTCGAGATCATTTTTATCAAGCGAGAAGCAAATGAGATTGCTCATGATCACGCCAACTGTTCAACAGAATGTCCAGCGATCATGGACATCTTCCCAAATCTCCTCTATTCTCAGTTTCCATACCGACACTTAATTTTAATTGTTTGTTTCTCCTGTTTTGTTCCTTGTTTAGTTGTTTAGTGATTCTACCCAAAAAAAAAATGACTTTCAACATTTATAAAGATCAATAGTTATGCATAGATTGGTTGATTTCGTTGCCGTTTTCATGGTAGATCATGACATAAATGATCATAACATGACGACAGTTGAAAGTTCAAAATATCTTTTAAGATAAGAACACTTGTGATATCAAGGATTAGTACAGGGAACATGGTATGAGTTGGAAGAGATAATTAAGGGGGGATAATCGTTTTCCTTTTTTTATCTCTATGAGAATCTTTTAATTTAATGAACTCGTGAAGACGTGGCAGCCATTTATTGGCGGATGCAGAGGTGTAGAGAAAATTTGGTGTAGACGATCCGGAGCCAGAAGTGGTTGGGTTAGTAATAACTCTTGCTTTATAGCAAGTCTTATGGTGGAATCCAACCTATTCCAAGTGTGGAAAAACCATGGAATGTCAAGTCTAGTGGCTTCAAAGTTGAAGTCTTCCACAAAAAATCCAAGCAGAGTTCCACGGTTTTGTGGAAGGGTCCGTGGAATCCATGTAAACGCCAATAAGAATAGCGCAGTAGAAGACAAGAAACGCTATTAAGAATAGCACTAAAAAAACGCTAATAAAAATAACACTCAGTGCTATTAAGAATAGCGTTTTTTTTATTCGTAGATTTAAAACGAGTTGTTGAAATCTAACGGCTGAGAAAAAATGCTATTCTTAATAGCTATTTTTAAACGCTATTCTTATTAGCGTTTTTTTTTTTGTGCTATTCTTAATAACGTTTTTTTAGTGCTATTAAGAATAACGTTTTTCACTATTCTACCATTACACTTGCGCTTCCATCCACAATTCCAAATGCTGAGGTGTGGAAGATGGAAAATGGATGGATTCCCGTATTCCACCATAAGACTTGCTCTGAGAAGGAGTATTTTCTAAAAGGCTGCAAGGTAGATTGAAGCATTTCTATTTCCTAAAAGACCCCGACTTTCATTTCTTCTTCTGTTTTTCTTTCCCTCCAAAAGAGAATCCCTTCCTCCACTTCCAAGAAATCTCTCATTTCTCTATGTATCTCAGGTTGATGATGAGATTACTAATAATATTACGCTGCTGCTGCTGATAACCATGGAAATCTCATCACCTGTTTTTCACCTTAACCTTCCTAACACTTCTTCTCCTCAAAGACCTTGAAAGGTAGGTAACTCTCAAGTTTTCTTTTTCTTTTCTTTTTTCAGAAAGTTGAGTCATTTTGTCTTCCTTACATTCTCAAGAAATCTGGGTTGTCAATGGTTTACTTGTTTTTGGTGAGTGATTTGAGCTAATCTTGAAGATTTAGGTGTCAATTTAGGGTTAAATAAATGACCATCTTGGAGAACCCTAATGTTGTGTGATTCTTGCTTGTTGTGATTACATGAGTATTAATTAGGTTTTTTCAATGCGTAACATTATTATTTGTCTCAAAAACCTAATCAAGAATGTATTGTCAAAGCATATAATTCACAGCAGATAGGTGTTTGATGCTTGTCCTGTAATATCGTTCATAAATTCAGAATTCACTACATATTGCATTTGATAATATGATGCAAATCTTTTTACACTAGCAGGCTGTAAGGTAGATTGAAACCACTTATAATAGAATGTTGATTTGACTGGTTCTGAAATCCATATAGAGTAATGAACAGATAGTAAAGATATAATCCAAGCCTCCCTGATGAGTTCAGCTACTATTCCGTCTATAATTTGTACAACTAGTTAAGGCAGTTGGCATAGCAATTTTTCTTGCTCTTGTAATTTTCATTGAGCTGCTTGTTCTTATGGTTACATTACTTGGTTGGATTAGTTTAGTGTAAGTAGTATAATGACAAAAATGGTATTCTATTTTCTACAGTTATGGTTTCTAAAATACAACAGGAAACCGAATTCTTTTGGTGTTGTGGAACTAGAGTTACTAGACCGTCAAGCCGCCTTGGTAGCATTACTGAAGAAGGAAGAAGATGTCAAGAAAGCGGAGAGTATAATGCTGTTGGAAGATGAAGAATTTAACCAAGCAAAGGTAAAGTTGGAACGCCAACAAGAAGTTGTTGCAGCTCGGTCGACACAGGAAAAAATTGCAGAGGACTTTAAGCTGGCTGATATCAGTCTAGCCTCTCGAGCCAGTCAGATGGAAGATCTTAAACTTACATTCAAGGAGAAGGACCGGCATGTTGGTTCTGCAAAATATGCACTCTCTATGAAGGAAGATGAACTCGATAAGATGAGAAATGAGTTAACTCAAAAGACTGAGGAGGTTACAATGATGCTTCAGAACTGAACTCCAGGATTCAGCTCCTAAATGAGGCTACTGAGGTAATTAAGAGACAAGGAGTCGATTAAGATGAGGGAACTTGAGAAAGGAAGACTGAAACTTGCGGAAGAACATTTACAAAAGCGGACTGGGGAGTGGGTTTCAGCAAAAGAAGAACTAAAATACCTGGGGGAAAATGCACTCAGAAATTTGGACAAAGCTAATGAAACTTTTGAAGATTTCAAGAGAGTGGAGAAGCTTCTTGTATATATGAAATCCGAGCTAGTTTCTTCTCAAAAGTCTTTGGCATCTTCCCGGCAGAAAATGGAAGAGCAGGGGAACCAACTCGAAACCAATTGGAAGAACTGAAGAAACATAAGAGTTTTATGATATTTTACTTAAAAAATTGGAAAACGCACAAGTAGAAGTAGAGAGCGAGCGAGCAGGTATTAGCCTTGCGAAGGATCAAAATAAGGAAGTTAAGGGGACTTGAATCTGGATGAGGAGTTGATATCACAGTTACAAGAGGAGTTGATATCATAGTTACAAGAGGAGTTTAATAATGAGAGATCTTCTCTTGAATTGGCAAACCAGGAGATTGTTTCCATTCAGACTAAGCTAGAAGAAAACACTTCTGAATTTGAAGAAATGCAAAATCTCCTTCGTGTTAAAGAGTCAGAACTAGTGGAGGTGAGGCTTCAAATTCAGCATCTAAAATCTGAGTGGACTTCCAGTCAACTTATGTTACAAGAGAGGGATATTGATCTTCCCCACGCATGGAAAAACTTGAGGAACTAACCAGCAGAGAGAAACAGCTTATCCAAACCAGCAAGGAGTTACAGGATAAAGATAATGAAGTCGACATGATGAAATCTGAACTCAACGACACAAAGCTGAGGATATGTTGCGCTGATATGAAATTGATGATATCTTCCCAGAAGACTCAAAGCTAACATTACCTCACATGCAAATATTGATGATATCATCCCGGAAGAGTCTTTCGGATGCAGAATATGAAACTGCCCGACTCTCTGACTTGACAGAACAACTTGTAAAGGATGCAGGAATACTTGATGGTTCTGCAAACTATGAAGTAATATTACAGCTTTTGATCAGTCTTCTAAATATCTGTCCGATTGTACTTAAAACTTAGGCAGGCAGGTGCAAAGAACTTGCTCTTGTTTCTTTGTTGTTAATTTTTTTTTTCTTTTTTGTATTATAGTTGAACAATTGGTTTCAAAGTGAGATTTATGGTTTTGAAAGACATCCATAGATCTTACTATTGAGAAACGTCAAAGTGAAAAAGCAATTAAAACAGAAATTTGACTGGGAAGGGAGAAACTCCGTATAAACACTGTAAAATTAGATCTAATGAACAACCCATAATCATTTATGCAGTAGTATGTACAATGTACTTGATCATATGGTAGCTCATTTGTTAAAGTAATTGTCCTACAGTATTTCTAACGTAATAGAGAATACATTGCAGCTTACACGAACTACATTCCGGATTTCTCCTAGTAGGCTCGGCAAGCTAAGATACTTGAGTTACCTAGACGGAACTGAAGTTGATCATTCTCGAAAGAGATTATTCCCACCTGTCTGAGCATCCGGAATTTTCCCATCACCAACTTCCACTGACAGTCTGGTCCGTCTTCCTCTTTGACTTTCCAACTTCCCTTCCAACTAACACTCCCAATCTCACTGCAGTAAAAAGGCCCAGGGAGAAAATAAGGGGCCTCACTGCCCAGTGGAAGGCCTCAAGATGCTGGTACTTCTTTACAACCCCAGTACACGTTTTGAATGACACCAATTCAACTTCAGCTGGATCTGGGAACTTGACAACAAGACACCCATTTGGTAGAGTCTGGGATATCCTTCCAGTGAACAATTCATTTCCCCTTTTCTGAGGCCACTCAAACCGATGGCTCAATATATTCTCTTTCAGCTTCACAAACTGACCAACTGTAAGATTCTGCCATTTGGAGCTCTGATGAATTTCCCTTCCAAAGGGTTTCCACTCCAAAAATCCGACAGCCAGTGTTCCATCTCTTTGGATGGAATGAAAAATTCCAAAAGGTGAATGTTTTTTCTTGTTTACTTTCTTTGCATGAACCCAGTCTCCAGCAGCCAACCCAAGTTTTACCCTCTCCAGGATTGATGAATGAATACGCATAGGATCGTGAATTCCATGGACTCTCACAAGAAGACATCCATCGGTTTCCAAACCAACTATAGTTCCTTCCAGGATATTCATGTTTTCAACTTTGCATGAATTTGGTGGCTTGCGAGAACGTACAGTTTCGCCTAATTGGAGCTGATCCTTTGACGGTAGCCACTCAGTGTAACCAATACCAGTTACTTTTATCTGCCAGTGCCCTGTTTCCAAGACCAACCCAACTGTGATTGTTGTAAACAACATTCAGGGAGCTGCATAGACCAACCGAGTCAGCAAAATTAGTTTGTTGGTTTTAGTTAGCAACATCTCCAGATAAAAGTGCATAATGTGTTGTATCAGTACATTTGTGGAATGGATCTGATGAATATGTAACATGGCAATAAGCTGGGAACTAGATTAAAACCCTTATAAAGAAAAAGGTTCCATATTATCCTAAACAAACTGTTGGTCACTAAATAGTCCATATTAATTATCAGATTCATTTTCTTCTATAAGAAAGTTTATATTCTAACAAGAAATGCATGCTGCATAACACTCCTTATAGTCATAGGAGGCATGAAACATGGATTTGCAGTAGAACAAGTAAAGGGAGAAAGAAAAATTGCACCATGAAGCATTACCTGCACATGAGAAATAGACAGGACAAAACCATGGTACTGACACGTACATGAGATAGAGAAAGAGAGAGAGAGAGAGAGAGAGAGAGCAACAATCGAAGCAAGCTAACAATTATATGACACACGTGGAGTTGATGTAACACTGAAGACCTATTGCTGTAGTATTATTTGTTATCCTCCACCCAGCAAATTGCAATACCACTAAGGTAGAATCGATGTCTACCGCTATCACGAGAGTAACAGAACACAGGCAGACAAATATAAGTAGGAAGGTCAAACCAAAATTAAACAACTGCATCAACCTATAAATAGGAAGGTACCCTTATAAATCTTATTATGCACTCTCTAAAATAAGGTCTATAGCATGATCATGGATTAAATTAGCAACAAAAAAATAAAGTTCAATGACACGATAAAAAAGAGTTGGATCTATAAGAAACTTGACTTGTTTAGAGATTCTAAGCAAGAAAAGATTAGAGATGAAAATTACCTTTTAAAAGCTTCTAGCAAATTGACCATCAAGGGGTGTTCCGTGAAGTCATACTCAAAGCAACCACGGAGAATATTTTCTAGTGCAGAAGGTAAACAAATAGGAAGATGTGGTTTTTCTTGTTTTATATAGATTGACTGAAAGATTTCCTCCATCGATCTCCCACACTAAAGTTGAACTCCACTCACCATCTCGACTATGCTGCATCCAAACCCCATGAATTGTCTCAAAAGATATTAGACCTCTAACATCTGGCTCCCATTGTTCAGGAGCCATGTAATTTGGAAGTTCCAAGCCTTAAAGCCATATCTGGAGTGGGAAGACGAATACCAAGCAGCGGTTGTGGGATCCCCATATCTCCAAGGAATACTTGATCATTTTCATTTAAAAGGAAGTTACATGGCTTGAGATTAAGAACAAGGATTCCTTTCAAGTGAAGTTCTCTAGTTCCTTGAGCCAATTCAATCCCATACCTGTTGACATCAATATACGCTTGAGGATAAAAAACCAGATACAATAATCTATCACTTAAACATAAACAAAAGGTTAGAGACAGATCTTGCTATTTATCAAGTTCAACATCACCTCAATGGAAGGATTCCTTTAAGGCGCGCCATTCTGTCTCCTATGGATCCCTCATAAAACTTCATGACAACACACATCTAGAAGCACACCACAAGCCACAATGAATTACAATAAATAAGATGTTAAGCTCAAAGATTATACGTTTACACTCATCAAAACATATACGAAACTGATAACAACAAAAACTAATATGAAGAAACGTTTTTACCTTCCCATTTGTGGTAGAGATGAGATTTTGAAACCTATCCACATCTGCCTGCATGTGATCCTCCTTAATAGGATGAAGCATTTTGGCAGCTACTTCATGATGCTCATCATAATCTTCAGTTGAACGATGATGAGTGGCTAACCAAACATCACCAAATGGATGCAGAAGAATCATTCCATGGACTAGTAGTCTGATTTGGTGCTGTTGCTACTACAGTCTTTAGATTCTCTGGGTCTCCCTCAAACAGTTCAAATACAAAAGCATCAGAAGCTGAATTGGAGTTGTTAGACATTGTTCTTGCTTGTTCCTGCCAAAAATAAAAACCCATCAAAAGTTTTGATTTTTTATACACAAGGGATTTTTCTAAAGGAACCCAAATTTTATCATAACACTGAAAGTCAAAGACCAAAAATCATATCAATTTAGTGAATCATTCATAAAATGAATAAATAGATAGAATTTTCTTTCATCATACTTACAGTAAAGAGGGGGAGAATCTGCATGAGCGAAGAATTGAAGAAGAAAGAAGAAGGTTTCTCAGAGTTGTCTAACAAATTTAAAGTGAAAGCTAAAGGCTTAAAATCCATCTTTGGATTCTGGTAAGATGAAGAAAAAGGAAGGAGAATCAATAAAGAAGAGTCTTTTAGTAACTTTTAAGTAAACAAACTCAGACCCGTGTCTTTGGAAAACCGAATGGTTTATTACTCAATCCGATTGATTTTCGGGTTGTCTCTGGTTAGACAGAAGAAATTAGCCAAAAGTCGAGGTTGTAAACGGTGTTGAACCTATGTTTTCGCAGCTGGGTAAAAAAATTAGCCAAAATGTAAGTGTCACTTCCAACAATGTGCAAAAATATAAAGTGGATAGGTAAGTAAGCAAACGAAGAGGCCTACAGCTTAATCTATTTTGAGTAAATTTGCCCAAGTAGAAGCTCCATTTAAGATTACTCAAGTGCAAGATGTTTTTACAGTCCTTTTTTTTTGTGTGTACAGAATGGTAATTTAACCCTTATTACCATGAAATTTACTAGTTAGTCCACCGAGTTCATTCTTTTAATCCAAAACTCTTTCCTCCAAATTGGATCGGTGGTTTGAGGTGTTCACTTGCAGAGTACGAGAAGAAAAAGAGAAAAAAAGAGGGAGAGTTTCTGGATGCAAATATTATTCACAGGACCGATTCTCATTAGGTAATCAATTTCTCTTGTATACTATCTGTTATTATTCATAGGAGGAGCGGTGCCGGTGCCCAAATACCTCAATTGTTTACTGTTACTTAATCATGTTTCAAGGATTTTATTTATGGGTACTGTTTTCTAAGGTTTGGTTTGTTGCTTTTTTTGGGTTTGATTTTGATTGAGAGATGAGAGTTATTGCTTTTCTAAGATTGATACAATGATATTGAGTCATTGAAATTGTTACTGCTTACTGGTGTGTAATTTTCTAGGCTTTGGGTTTTGATGGAGCTATTTGAATGAAATTGAAGATTTTTTATGGATGAATTTAGGGGTTTCGCTGGATCATGTATTCCAGTAATGCAGCATGAAGTTTGCAGAGCTTCTTTACAAATGGGGCGTAAACTAGGCCTTGTGAAAGCTTTAGGTAACGCATACTAGGCACTTAAACAGATTTCATATCTTTTCTTGTCAGTTCTCCTCCTAGGAAGAAGGTATTTAGTATGACACAACTTTTTTAATGAGTCTCAGTCTCTTAGACTTGATTTTTCGTGCTGGACTCATAGATGCGAACTGCTCACCCATTATCACGTAGGAAATATAGTTGCAATCTAGTTTGCAGCTTTACCATGGAGTGTTGGTTGTGAGAATGTCATTTCAGCCTTTAAGGATTATCTTGGTTGTCTCAATCCATTTTCAGCGGGACTTTACCAGCTTCACTGGTCTCTACTTAACAAATCTTTAGCTACTTTATGTAATAATAATTCTATTTAAAGACCATTGGTTGACTGAATATGGATTTTCTTTTTGTCTTCGTAGTAAATCGTTCTCTTTTAGGTTGGTGATATTACGGCCTCGCACGACTCAAACATGCGGCACTCTTACAACAAGAATTGGGTAATAAAAGGTACTGAATTTCTAAGAGTTAATTGCTTAATTCTTCATTTGAAAATGAAAGGCGATCCTTTCTGCTGTTCGTTTTGCTGTCGATGTGGATAACTCCGGAGGTTACTCATGATGAACCAGCAGATGAGAAATGTGTTTAAACTTTCTTTTGGGTTTGATGTATTCAGCTTTGGAGTTATACTGTAGAGGATCAGGTAAACTCTCTTCTTGCTATCCTTCTATGCTTATGAATGATTCGCTTACATTAGGAGATGGTACTGGCTATCTTAACTCAAAAGGAAGAGCACATGGTTTTCAACCATGTAGTTGTGGGTTCGACTCCCACAGATGGCATTTTTACTTGAATAGGCTGAAACTTACATGCTTGCGATGGCGTTTCCTAATTTCGGTTTCAATATTCTATGTTAACTATTTAAAAACAACTAGTTCTATGTAGACTATTCAAAAAATAACTAGTCACTGATCTAACTGTGAGAAACAAAAAAAAAGAAATTTAGCCCCCCATTCTGATATTCTGGCTCCACCACTGCTCAATGACCCTGTTTTCCAGATTCATCAGTTTCTGTGTGAAGATATATTCTCACGTTCTATGGATGTAATCTGGTTGCAATTTTTGCTATGGATTTGCGAGGATCTTTGCTTGATTAAAGGTAATGTTTCTTTCCCACTTAGTAATATATGTAATTCCAAAAAATTTTTTTTGCTTATTTCCCCACCCTGGGCATGACCATATAGTAGATTAGTAAGATCATCATTAGTGTCATAACAATGATGCTGCAAGAGAATATCCTTGTTCCCGTACAGATAATAATGTAAGGAATAAAATGTCAGAGAAGTTAAAATGTGGAAGTCATGCTTTTTCGTTGGCAACAAAATCTGGCTTCCTACCCTGATTATTTTCTGTCCAGTTACAGATCAATGAGCCTCAACCATCTCAATGTTATGAATCTATGTCAGATCAGTTTTCTAACATGGTTAATCCTGTCGAGCCTATTGTTTATTATGATCCTAGTGGAACAGTACCCTCTATCAAGCACTATCCAGCTTCCATATGTCTATGCCGGGTCAGGTACTTCAAATTACCCGCATACAGCTGCTTATGATCAGTCTGAATCTCATCAGGGCAATGAAAAGTCGAATGCTGAGCTTGATGTTTCCACTTCCGGAAAGCCTGATATCACTTCATTACAGATTCCACCTTCTTCTGCAACAGTCCAAGATGCAGCCACTGTTGCGCTGAAAGATGATGAACCTGCAACCTCAGCAACTGTTACAGCATTGGCTGCCTTATCAGCAGCTGCCTCTAAAGGTATATTATCAGCGAGCAGATTCAACACATATAGATGGATACAATCTTATCCATTTGACCATTTAGTTCTCTAATATGCCAAGAATGTCCTCCCCTATCATTTTTGATTTCTCAAGACTGATACATATATGAAGCACAGGCTACCTGTGCTTCCCTATTCGTCCAAGGGAAGAAAAGCTACATTTTCAGTATCCATATGCAGAAACAGTTAGATGTACAGCAATACAGATTGCGGTTGCCAATCTTGAGCAGGCTCGACAGACAAAGCTGGGAACCTGAAACGGAGAGCCCAAAAGTCTTTCAAGGCAGTCATTGACCACTGGTAATTTGAAGAGCTCGACATTGTTTTATTTGTTGTTAGGAAGGATCAAGGATGGTATTAATACTGAGAAGAGTTGGTGTTTTTCTGAAGAAGATTTTGCAGCAGTCAAAATGCAAGCATTTTGAGTGGGAAAAGAATGGTCTTCAAGGAGATTTAGGAAATTTGGAAGCCAAGCATGGGAAACGGGCAAAGAGTCCGATTTAGGACAAGGGGGTATGATGTTATTATGATGACTGAAATCCAACACTAAGTGACCTGTTTATAGAAGCTATATGCTCTCATATCTAGAAGGTAACTTTTTTCTTCCTTCATTTGTTTTACAGGATATGTTCAAGTCAGATTTCACTAAACTGTTGAGCTTCTAAAAAGTACAGGAAACAATAATTCAAACCTTGTCTGCCCATGCTATACTGAACATAGCTCACAACTTCAGTTATTATCGTGTTTGTCCAATGAAACACAAATATGAGCTATCATGGTAAGAAAGCAACCATTTGGAGTTTTGGGTTTTAACTTATATAAACATGACTAAGCTCTAGCTAAGTCTAGCTTGAGCACTCTATTTGTCCACTTTTTCAAATATAGAAGGAAAAGAAAATCATTGTTTTCACTCTCAAATATCTACTTTGTTCTCCTCTTGTTTCCTCCTCCTCCACAAGCTCGATCCTCATCATCATCATCCCCGCCATCCCCATCGTCGTCATCCTCGCTATCCTCATCATCCTCTTCGCCACTCCCATCAGCATCATCCTCGCCATCTCATCGTCCTCATCATCATCCTCGCCACTCCCATCAGCATCGTCCTCATCATCATCCTCGCCATCCTCATCGTCCTCATCATCATCCTCGTCCTCATCCTCATCCTCGCCATCCTTGTCCTCCCCACCATCACCCCCACCCACCCACCCACCCCACCACCACCACCACCCTTATTTTCCTCAGCACGATCTTTTAACCTCACCCACCAGTCAAATTTAGGCTTTACATATGTACTTTCCCATTCTGCCTTCTCTTCGTCAGTGCATTTATCATAACTGTAACCGAAATAATCAACCATTGGCTTCTCTAACCATTTTTTGTGCTTAGTCCATAAGTCTGGAAAGATTCTACGTCTCCTTAGTCTAGACACAACTGGGGTACCATCTTTCCAGTTTATTTCGCAAACTGAAATAACAAAAGAACATAGACAATTAAGCCCTTAACTAATACTATAATTTGACAAATAATAAAGTATGATTCTCAAACCACCACCTCTGGACAGAGTATAATTATAATCCATAATAAAGTATAATAACTTAATGTATAGTTTTCGTTAAGTTTTATGTTTTGTTTTTCTGAACAAGATAAGAAAAAAATTGACTTAGTAAAAGCTAAAAAAAAACAACTAGTACTCACATGTTATGTTACCACCAGTTTCGGGACAGCCAAGAGCGCCGAAGCAATCTCCATCCATAATAGGGCTTCGTTTTTAGACAACCTCCCACGTATCTTCTTGAGAATAAACGGCGGAGGGACAACCTGATCCATAAGTCACATATTTTCTGGAATGTAATCCCATGGGATTCTTATTTCTTACTCTCCCATTTGCCTGAAGTTTCAGAAATTTTATTAGACGACAATTCTAAAAAAACATTGTTATTTTATTAGATATCAATTAAACAAATTCAAAGTTTAGGTACCATTATGGGGAATTAACAACTTTAACAAAAGAGTATTATGTTACAATTACATGACTAAATAGGAAAGACTTATTATGTTACAATTACATAACTACTTACATCTCTGTTGAACCCCATAATAGCTGGCTGGTCCTCAGTATGGAAACCCCCAAACACCATCTGATAATCATCTTTTCTTGCTTTTCTGGCCTCTGCTGATTTTGATGTTTTCTGATTACGAATGGCGCTTTCAATGTCCACAACTGTTGGATTCTCCACATTAGCTATTTCAGATTTTATGTACGTTTCCGTCGTATCATTGAAGCACCATGGACCTGCAAAGCCGCCACAAACTTTCTTTTTGAGGACTTTAAGTTTATTTAGATTAGTCTTTGACCTTGGACAACCTCTTATACTATGGTCATATGGTAGATTTGTTAATCCGTCACCAGGAACAAGAATATATTTATGACCCTTATCTGCTCCTCCTCCTTGCAATGAAAATATCAATGTCCCATGGCATATGAACTCTATCTAAACAACCATAAAGTTAAAGCAAATGTATACAAAGTTAGAATGTTTTCAAATTATATGGGGTGAGAGGTATACCAAAAACTCTGTCACATCAAAGACTAAATCAATTGAAAAAATGAGGCTTCAACTGATGTTCTTGACAACATAACCAGTAAAATCCACCCAATCTTTGTAATAGTGAACCTTTAGAATCTATCTATAGTTTAGATAGCATGTGAACAGACATTTAGGCATGTACGAGTACATAAAACCAGCCAAGATAAAAAGATTGCAAGAGGTTGTACAATTATTAACTGGTCAAATAGTCGAAATCAATCCAAAAAATATATTGACTACAGTTTTGGGCAAGGGAAGTAGGAGAGATATCTAAAGGCAGTGAAAATACAATTATCATCTAAAACATAAATGGAAGATCCATCTTTACTTACCGGGTATTTTCAATCTTCTAACACCTCAGTTACTCCTTTGTCATCTTGTTTTTTGCCAATATTTTCCGTTGCTAGTGTTTTAGTTTAGTTCTAATGTCCACAATTATTTTCTCTTAGTAACAGATTGCATCCCTTGATTATTTCGACTTTTGTGCGGCCAAAATCTCTGACATTTCTGTCTGTTACATGGTTTGTGGTCTGTTTCTTATTAGCCAGACAGACTAACAATTCCAAGTGTTTAAAAGCTGTCATGTTAGAGTTGCACATTGGTTCCAAAAACTTGGCATCAAGGTTGGTGTGTTAAGGTTTACTTGTAGCAGTGTTTTTTCCGATGCATTAAGGTAGTACTCTTTAAGAACAGAAATTGAAAAATGAGTTTCACAGATCTTAGCGAAAACTGCCTTGTGATGCTTTTTCTTGTGACTTGAGCATGAAAATTACATTGAATGGGTGAATTGAAGCACTAGTCAGTGTAAAAGCACAATTATCAAGCAGAAATCTAATCATTCAAGAAATCCTGGTAACTACATTGAATGGTTTTGCTGGTTTCACACACATTGAAAATTCAAGGTACTAGTGGAAATGTTAAAAAATATTAAGATTAAATGAAACAACAACTTAGAATTACAGAACAATGGATGCATCAACACATACAAATTGAAACCTCAGTCTTAATACTATTTAGAATCGGATCCATCTTTACTTATTGGGTACCCAAGTAAGGAATACTAAGTCCTAAAATGTTTGGATTATGATCCCACCATAGAAAACTCAAAATAGTACTAGTACAAAAGCAACTTACCCCTTCTATATTCAACTTATAAGACTCCGATTTTACTTCCTTGTTCCCCACCAGAGACCCCATCTGAGCACCAATTTTTATTAGCAAAAAGAAAAAAATAAAAAGAGAAAAAAGAAAGGGCAACAAATCAGGTGGAGGAGAATGATGGACCTTACCCTCAAGAAAATGCAGCTCTTGAAGAATTGCAAGGAGAAAAGGAAGTAACCCCAAGGGTTTTCAATCTGATCCAGTTTTTGTCTTTCTTCACTAAACCCTCGTGTGGTGAAAGAAAGAAAGAAAGAAAGAGAAACTGAAGCCAAAAGAGAGTATTAGTGTACACCCATTGGTGGGGAAGTACTCTAAAGAGCTCAGTGTACATCCAATGGTACGATGAGGCACGAATCCCTAGTAATAATTAGTTGATTAGTATTTACTGCGAAATCATTAGGATGTCATTTTTTACTAGCATTTGTTTGTCTTCTAGGAAAACAAGGTATCTAATTGGTTGGGATAGCAAATTATGAACAAATAATATCTAATTACAATAGTTGCTTAAAGAAAACGTGTTCACACTGTCCAAAACGAAATGACTAATTGTCTAATTAAAACGTGGCTTTATCTCTTTCTTACAGACCGACCAATAATCCATTATTAAAGAAAAAATGTAGAAAAAAAGAACAAATAATTTGAATACCTAGCCAAGTTTTGGGTCCATGCTAAGCATCCCCAATTTCCTTGGTGTGATTTCTATGTGTGACCATTTCTTTGTGGATATGAGATCAAATTTCCTTAATCCATCCATGTAGGTGAAAAAAATTCAATAAAATTTTGTAAACATTTTACACTGATTTTAAGGTTTAAATAATTAACTTTTTAATTAGTCATCTTAGATTTTGATGATTAGGATGTTTAAATCAACCTCTAAAACCAGAACGTGATGTGCTTCCTATGTGGCTAATCACTGAAGACATCCTTAGAACTAAAATCCCATAACTTTAGGAAGTTACAATTATTCATCTCCAATGGGTTAACTTTGAATTGAACTTATAATCCACTTGTAATAATATTATTGGCTTTGGTGAATCAGTATTTTCATACTTATAAAACCAAATCGTTGATTGGTTAATAATTGATGACATGGCTTTCTCACATCCAGAGGATCTCCTGGAGGATGTATTCCTAACCGCTAGCCATGTCATCTCTACATTGGTTTACAACTTCCCGTTGGAGAGAATTTTTTAACCAAAAAGTCTAAAATCCTACGTGGCCTAAGAAATAGGGATGTTAACAACGTTCCATCGGAGATGCTCTTAGAGCATTTCTTAAAAAAGTTTCTCAAATTCCTAAAACTAAGGCCATGTAGGAATTTTTCACTTTATGTAAAAAAAAAACTTCTCCAATGAAGATATGTGAAGGGGAATGTGAGGATGACTTGGTGGATTAGTTATTCAAATATCCTCTAGTTTTGGTGTCTTTTGGAGGATGTGATAAATCCTAATCATATATCTTAACCAATCAAAATACCAAAGTTAAAAAATAAACGTAAAGAAAATATTTAAACCAATTACATAAAATTAACTTGGTTACAAAATATCTATCTATTGGAGATAATATTTCTCAAATTCCTAAAATGTAGGGAATCTTGGAATTTATATTGTGAAAGGATGTCTGCCTATCCTAACGACGTAGGAAGCGCACCACGATCTATTGGAAATGCTCTTAGAGGATGTTTGAATAACTACCTCACCCGTCATCCTCACGTTCATCTTTAAGGTTTCCGTTGGAGAAGGTTTTTGTGTTGAAATATTGAAAATCTTATGTGGCCATAAACATAGGAATTCTCCAAAATTTCATTAGAGACGCTCATATAACTGGACCAGAAAGGCACAAGTGTTAGATTGATTAATTGGCCGACGATTAGTTTTTACATGGTCTTGTTGATGATTTTTCTATTGGGATGCGTGGTCATACGCTTGACACGTCTTCGCATTTTAGAATTTCCCATGGAAGACCTAAATTCACAAACCTTATTGAAAAATACTTTGGATAACTCCGGTTTTATGTGACGCGGGGTCGAAAAAAATTTCATGTTTCATCCCAAAGACTATGGTTGTGACAGAATTCCCACACCACTTTTTTATGGTTTAATATCATTTGTTTTCATTAATTTTCTTTAAAAAACAGTTTGCCGGTAGAAAGAATAAGAAAGATTTAAATGATCATATTACATTGAACCGGTTATTAAAAAATTTCAATTTACTTATTATTTACACCCACACATAACATTAAAATTACTAAACCTCGGACCTTTTTTTATTGAAAGTCAAAATTTGGTGGGTGCAAAAGACACCACTTACACCCCTTCCCTCCATCCATATTATCCATCTTTGAATAAAATGAGACAATCCCATTTAGAAAGATCCTCCTAGAGCCCGAAATGTATGGTGTTGGGTAAATGTTCTGAAAACCAGCCCAGAGACCAAACCAGAAAAATTACTGGTACACTTAACTATGGTCAAGTTGACCAAGATATTTGCGATATGAAATGAGCCGTGAAAGGTAATTTTGCTAGAATCAGTGTTTGGTCTAGATAGTTCAAAGGGTTTCAAATAGTTCACAAAAATCCGACGTACAATATGGAGGACATGGTTTTTCTATTTATCTTTATTTCTATGAAAATGTTGATTTTAATTTATTTACCTTTAAGTCCCTATACATATTTTTTATACTACTCCCTTAAAATCTAACGGGTAAAAAAAAATGAAAGTCAAGTGACCTAATGGCTAAGAGCAATAATTTGTGAATGCGACCTTTTTGTGGTGAAATCGTTTTTGGATCTAATGATTCTAAGTTAATCAAAAAAAATCTAACAATTATAAAAGCTGATGCTTTGATCTTCTCTTGATTACGTTAAAACGAGGGAAATGGGGTTAAGAAAATACCACTAGGGTTTTCGAGCAAAATCGAATCCCAAATCTTTTGTTTCTATAAACTTTTGAGAAACAAAAGTAGTATATGTTAAATAAGCAATATAATACGGAAGTTCTATAATTTCAATTTTTCCTAAAATTTAATTTATACTCCTCCTTTCCTATCCAAAAAAAGAAAAAACCTTGAGCAAGAAAGTATACCCATTGGTAGTGTTTTTTTTTTTTGCAGCAACCCATACCCATTGGTTATGGGTGGATGTGCGCCTGTAGTAATAAATATATTGATTGTTTAATTAGGATATCGTTTTTTACTGGTATTTGTTTGTCTTTTAAGAAAAAAGGACGTTTTTTTTTGAGAATAAAAAAACTTCCATTCCAACCAAGAAATAACATATGATAGATCGAATGTTGCCTCGGAATCATATCAGGACAGTCCCTGTTATGAGCTTTAGACAACAGACTGGTATTGTTACTTCCTTTCAACTGATTACTATTTTTATCTATTACAATTAAACTGTTTAACAAAGTTGGTAATTCTTCTTTCCAAGAATTAAAAATAGAAGATTTCCTTGCTTCCACTGCTAGCTTGTCAGCCACAGAATTGCCAGTTCTGTGGATGAATTTGAAACCCAAAAAATTATTGCATTCTGTCAGAATCTTCATGGCTTCCTTTACTATCCTTTGATTTTTCCAGTCCATCATTGTGTCTTTCTTTTCAATGTATCTCACCATTCTTTCGCAGTCTCCTTCAATCCATAAGTGTTCCATCCCTTCCTCCCTTGCCCATTTAGCTCCCTGTAGAAGAGCTAACGCTTCAGCTTTTTATGCACTTGAAGGTGCGAGTACTCCTGACTTAGCTCCTCTTTCGTCACCTGCATCATTTCGTAAAATCAATCCATAATCAGCCTTCGTTGTTTCAGAAACCCAAGAAACATCATAGTTTAGCTTAAAACAATGTAGGTATGGGGATTTCCAAGGATTGTTAGGTCTTGATATTATGACATTGGTATTTAATATATCATTCATATTATTATTGGTTTTGCACCAGTAACTCATATGCTTTTGAACTAAAATTGAAGTTTGCATAGAATAATTAGACTTTTCTTCAAAAATCCTGTTGCATCTCTCTTTCCATATTAACCAGCATTTGGTTGCACATAATTCAGTTACATTGTTCTCCGCCACCTGCCATATATCGTAATATTCTTTGAATGAAGTAGCTACAACATTATTGTTATTCCAGTCTGCACCAGGTGGTAACATCCATATAGATTTCACATACCAACATTCAAAAAATATGTGCTGTAACGATTCATTACCATTGTTACAGAAAATACAATTATTATCTACATCATGCATGTGTCTGTTAAGAATCTTAGTAACAGGTAGAACATCATTTAGACATTTCCAGAGAAACAGTTTTATCCTTTGTGGAATTTCAGCTTTCCAAATTTTTTTCCAAAAAACTTTATTTTCAGTCTCTACATTTTGAGCTCCGCATAATCTATCGTACATGGATTTAACCGTAAACATGCCATTCCTAGTTAGTTTCCATCTAGGTTTGTCTAGTTCTAAGGTTTCATTCCTATCTGCATATAGTTTGATATTTAGTATAGACTGAGCAATAATATGAGGGAAAGAATTTATGATTAGTCCCTGGTTCCACTTATTCGTATCTGGATTAATCAAATCCAATACAAGTGTTAACATATTGTTCTTTTCAGAACACAAAAGATCCAGAGTAATATCTAGATCAGGTATCCATTGATCTGTCCATATATTGATGGAATTTCCATCTCCTACTTCCCAACATATGTATTTATGGATCGGATTTATTGCCTGCAAAACACACTTCCACATCCAAGAGGAGTTAGTATTTTTTTTTCAGTTTAAAAACCGATTTTTTTTAACTTTTTTTTCTTGAACATTTTTACCCACCATGAGTCTGGTTCAGAGATGATCTTCCAGGAAATTTTGTCCATCATTGTCTGATTCATTTTATCGGCATCTCTAAAGCCTAAACCTCCCATGGTTAAGGGTTTGCACATGAATTTCCAAGACTTGATATAGTGATTATTGATATTTGTTTCTTTGCCCCACCAGAAATCTCACTGGATAGCGTCAATTTTTGTTGTTATTTTTTTAGGTAGCTTAAAGCATCCCATTTGATAAACCGGTAGGCCAGAAAGAACCGATTTATTAAGAATCAACTTGCTCGATTGATTTAAAATCTTACTTTTCCAAGCCTTCACCCTTTGTTCCATTCTGCTTACAATAAAGTCGAAGGTTTTAAGATTTGATTTATCGATGAAAAGTGGAACTCCTAAGTATGAGTCTTTCATGTCAATCGTTTTTATTTTTAAAAGTTCGGACATCATTTTTTTGAGTTTATGATGAATTCTTTTCGAGAAAAATAACCCTGACTTTTCGAAGTTTACCATTTGACCAGAGACTAAACTAAATTCTTGTAAAGCATTCAATAAGCTTTTACAGTTCTGTAAGTTCGCTTTTGTAAAAATCAGAAAATCGTCCACAAAAAACAAATAGGAAATCGGTGAGTTATTACTACTTATTTTGAGACCTGAATCTCCCTTGTTTTTTCTTTTGCAATTAAAAAGCTCGAAAAAAACTCCATACAAATAAGAAATAGGTAGGGGGATAGTGGATCCCCCTGCCTTAATCACCTTGTTGGTTTGAAAAAACTCTCCTGCCTTTCCATTTAACAAGACTGCAATTGATGCAGTTGAAATGCACTGTTCTATTAATTGACACCAATCCTTACAAAAACCCAGACTTTCCATAGCTTTTAATAGGAAATCCCAACTGACCTTGTCGAAGACATGTCAATTTTTACCCCCAAACCCCCAACTCTCGAATTTTTACGATTCATTGTATAGATTAGCTCATGGGATATTCTGACATTGTCGGAAACCTGTATGTTAGATAAAAAATCCGATTGAAACGGAGAAATCAGTTTATCTAACAAAAATTTTATTCTGTTAGCTAAAAGTTTTGAGATTACCTTATAAGAGATGTTACAAACCCCAATTGGCCTGAACTCATATGGGTTTTTTGGTTCTTTACATTTAGGAATTAAGAAAAGAAAGGTTTTGTTGAGTTCAGGATTTAGTTTTTTAGTTAGCCGGAAGTTTTGGATTAGCCCTACCAGTTGGTTTCCTACCAAAGACCAGTAATGCTTGAAGAACCACACTGGAAACCCATCCGGTCCCAGAGATTTTTTAGGTTTCATATTCCTTACTACCTCCTAAATCTCCTCATACGAGGGCAAAGCCATTAAGGAGATGTTATCTAATTCTGTTACTCCCACTGAAAGATAAGAATAAATTTTATCATTATTCACAATAGGCATGGCGGTAAAAAGGTTTTGAAAATAGTTTTTCAGTTCCTGAGCTATTTCCTTGTTATTTTTTATTTCCTCAGAGTCAGAATTTAACAAGCAATCTATCTTATTTATTTTCCTTCTTTTAACTGTTTTCAAGTGGAAATACCTCGTATTTCTTTCTCCAAGATTGACTATATTGTAGCAATTTTCTCTTCTGTGTCATATAACTTTTCAAGACATAACATTTTCGAATTTATTTTTTGTTGGATGTTTCTGTTTACTTTTTGTTTATTGAGATTTTCTATTTCAGACAACAGTTTTTTAATTTTCTTAGTAGGTAATCCAAAAACATTTTTCCTCTAAATGATCCAAATGTTGTGGCTTCGTTAATAAATCCTTAAAGGTTAATTTAGTTGCTTAAAGAGAACGTGTCCTCATATTTCTGATTAATTAAACGTGTCGTCATCTCCCATACAAACCATTTTAATACCTCCCTAAGTTTTGGGCCCATGCTTACACCTGAATCGGAAAGGCAAGTGGTAAGACCAGTTAATTGGTTGATTAATTTTTACATAATCTTGTCCCTCGGGGGAAAATTAGAATGAGACGATTGACCTAAATAGTCTATCACCAACGATAAAGTATTGATCTCCAGCGTTACCATGAATATCGCTCGATATTGATTCTAGCGCCAGCTTTATAATTGATATCGTCAATGCTCGACTTTCTAACGCATATAAATACCACTATGTTTCTTGTTTCCCTTCACACCTCCCCTTCCCTTTTATAATATGTTCTATTTTTTATGTTCTCTTTTGTAATTTAAAAAAGAAAATCTTGAGTGAGGAAAGAAAAAGAAACAGAAAAGTCAAAGGATGTACTAGTACCCTAGTCGGTGGATTAAGTTATGTTGTGGATAAAGAATATGAGTTTCAAAATTTTAGTCAATTAGCCGATGATGGTGTGCTCCCTAATGACATGTGTGACCATCTGGAGCGAGTTAATTCAGTATTTCTAAGATGTGGATGGTCCGAATTCCATACGATGTTTCAGTTACTTCCCCTTGTTGTTCAAGAGAGAATCAAAAGATATCCTTGGCGATATTTATATCATATACATCCTAGAAACCACATGGATCAATGAGTTCAAGTTATATTAGAACGATGGTGGAAGAATACAAACACGTTCTTTTTAAAAGAGATTAAATGCGGTAAGTTAGTTTTTTTTAGTAATAAAATTTTTGGATTATGTTTTTTGTTTTATAAAATTCAACCAAATCTAATTATGAATATGTTGTTAAATAGGAGTTACACCGATAGATTTGTACATGTTAACGGAAATCCTATGTGAAAGAACCTTACTTCCATTTAACAGACTAAATTGGGTATCTGAAGATAGATGGAAAGTAAGACTTCCTTATGATATAGAAGGAAATGCTTCATATAGACTAATAAAAGCAAATGGATTAAAAGTGGATGGGTTGAAAAGTTTATTTCAACGTTATGCTAGGAGAATGGAACAGTTGAGGTCAGATAACCAACCATATTTGTTCCCTGATCATTATGAGGAGCTTGAACATCTGTTTATGTTGTGGACACTAAGCCAATGTCTATTTCCAAATGATAGCTCAGTGGTGTTAATTGGTTTTCTCGAAGCATTAGAATATTTAGAGCAAGCACCAACATATGATTGGGGGTCTCCAATTTTATCATAGCTTTACATATACCTCGGTAATTGCTCGACGTGTGTCAAAGATAGTTTGAATGCTTTTTGGGGAGTGTTGGAGGTAATAACCAATATTTTTCACACTATTTATTTGTTATTTTGACATGAAAAATTTACTAACCAATAATATTATTATTTTCAGTGTTGGTGGTATTTCCGTGTTTTGGAACCTTCTCTTAACAATCACACCAATGTTTTTATGGTCATACTGAAGTACGATTCCGAGAATTGGCAAGCAGAACAGGTTGAAAATGGTCAACATACTTTTATTGTTCAGAGGATTCAACAGTTGTGTATAACAAGCCTTAACCTTGTCTCCTAGCCGTATGAAGCAATCCCTGAGTTCGAAGAAGAACAAGCTCAGAGAATGGTATAGCTAAGCCTTAAAAGGATTATACAACCTTATTTCTGAAAAGGATGTTTGGTATTATGGTGAAAGACTACTTCTTCAGTTGCACGGAAGAACATTGATAGCCTTCAATACCTATTCAAGTGAAGAGGTTTATGAAAACGACTACTTGAAATTGATAAGGGAAGGACATTATTGGCAAGAAGCTGATGAGCTGATCCAGGAGCCGATGGACATAACTGACCACATATATTGGTTTAACACTATTTGCAAGCCCAATATTGCTATAAAAACGCAAAGTTTGGGTCTGATGGAGTTCCCAGCTTTAGGTAGGATGCCAATTGGCGATGAATTTCGTCCTTCCCAATTTCCACCAAAGACAGGCGACGCATTTGCATATCCTTCTCAAGAGGGTTCATCGTCAATTATGCCATCATTTTCTTGGGTTGTACAAATTATATCCACCACATATGGAGAGATAGTTACTTATCCAATTGTTTATAGTGCACTTGATCAGACTTATCCATACTAGGGGGTCAATGCTACACCAGAGCAATATCAGACCCAGTTGAACAATTATCATGCTATATTACATGGATTTCAGAGATTCCACTTGGATGAGTCGTAAAAACTGAGGGAAAGCATGATGTTTGACGTGAGTCAAGGATTTTCCGGTCATGATAGTACATGTGGTAGTAGACGCATGAGTCCCAGTGTTAGAGGAATGAGTCCTAGTGGTAGAGGAAGGACTCATCTGAGTCCAAGTGGTAGAGGCATGAGTCCTAGTCGATCAAGTCAACGAATTCGTGGAATTGAAAGAAGTTTGAGATTTCGTTCTATGAAGGATGTACCAGAAAGTTGTACTCCAAATGAAGTGTTAGATACTCAAGTAATACATGAAGGTGATGAAAACATTGGCTTGTATACAACTCCTGCTGTTTAGGAAAAATGCCAACTGACATAATGACTCATGGTAGTATTGTGAACATGGAAGCAATTAGGCAATCGACTTTCTATACCCCAATAGCCTCCCACCACACACAAACCCAATTTCCTCAAGCTTATCAGCATTTCATCCATTCCAGCAACCATTTCAGCAAACTCTCCTATAACATATCAACAACACGCATTTCAAGATTTGTATCATGTTCCTCTACGCCCTAGACCTATTATTTTATCAAGGTTTTGGTGATTCCGATGAAACTCAACCACCAAGTAAGTCTCAAACCATCTCGCTAACTGATATGTTGAACAACACTCTTCATCCAGAAAAAGCAGGAAATGGGGTCTTTGGTCAGGAAGGAAATGGCCAAGGAAATGAGTAGTTTATGGGCATAATTTAGTTTAAATATTTCAAATGTAATCTTTTTATTTTAATTAAAGGAAATTATCTTTTAGACTAATATTCAAATAGAAACTAATTTTATATTTTATTAAAAATTAACCATAATTGCATAACACAATACTTAAAAATTGAATCCCTGCACGTGAACCTTGTAGATTTCATAACATTCGTCGTGATTAAACCATCTTCTGTTGTTTTAGAAAAAATTGGTATGAGCTCTAATTTTTAGTTCTTCGGTTGACAATCCAGGATTATCCCCTTTTATCAACCACATAATGTGTTGAAACTTTCTCACATCGTTATTAGTGAAACAATAATGATTTTGAAAACACTCATTTTTTTTTCTTGAATTTACGTGAATTAACATCATAAACCTTTGAAACACAGTGTCCCATAAGTTAAGAGTCTCTAAATTGAAATTTCTATCGCTTGCAACTGAAACCCAATATCGAATTAGAGAAACATCTTTTTCTCGAGTAAAATCCACTTCGGTTATGCGATCACTAGGCATGTTGAAATGAATTTGAAGTTGAGATGGTGTGAGTTGAAATTGTATTTATAAGGGGGAATAGTAGTCGTTAAACGAGGAACCAACGGGCGACATCTTGACTAGCGCTGGCGCTGGACTGACCAACGAGCGAGAATTTGACCATCTAGCGATGGACACTTTATCGCTCGCTGGAAAGTCTGTCGTGTATGCCTATATGTTATAATTGACATATAGACATATATGTTTGGCACTTTTGCATACCCATAGTGGGTGCATATATGGCAAAATCTGATGTTTGCCATGTGCATAGGAGTAGGCATTAGCTGAAATTTGGTACGAATTCGGTGTGACAGGTAGAAAAGAAATGGCATTGGTTTCTTGTCGGGTATTAATACCGCCTTGAGGCCCACAAACATCCTGGTATACAACTGGGATAATGGTTTAGATGTTAGTTTCGGTGTCACAGGTATCTCACCTTTCACATGGGGGAGTAGGGGTAACTGAACGTCTGGTCAAGCCATTGTTTTTGCTATCACTCGCAAGTGAAAAAAATATTTAGATAAATGTTCTGCGCATGAGTATGGTTTTCGGGTTTTGGCTTTTTCGCACATTGGGCGAACTTGGTGATGATTTTATTGTTTTTTTATTTTTATTTTTCAGGGAAAAAATTATAAATAATATCACTACTGAAAAAGCGGGGGTCTAACAACCACACCCAATATTTCGCTTAGCAATCTGTATGGACTAACTCCAATATACTTTTAAGAGAATCAACTAGACAGTCAGACTCAATTTTAAGAAAAGTATATCCAAGAGTTACATCTTTGTTTCTTAATGTAATCAGTAAATAAAAACAAATAGAAATTTGTGATCCTGATTATTATAAAAAACAACTTGGACGGTATCAAAAACCAATATCCAAGTGTCAATCAATTCAATCAACATCCAAAGCTTGGATTCACAATTGATTGAACTTACGCATAACCTGTGATATTTCAATTATATAAACACATATAATGCGAAAAAAAATAACACAGACACCAAAAATTTTGTTAATGAGGAAACCGCAAATGCAGAAAAACCCCCGGGACCTAGTACATATTTGAACATCACACTGTATTAAGCCGCTTCAGACACTAGCCTACTCCAAGTTAACTTCAGACTGAAATGTAGTTGAGACCTAACCAATCTCACACTGATCAAGGTGCAGTCGCGTTCTTTATGCCTCTAGAACCACGCCGGATTCTGCACACTTAATTCCCTTAGCTGATCTCACCACAACTAAGAGTTGCTACAACCCAAAGTCGGAGACTTGATAAACCAATCTATCTCACACAGAAAAGTCTATTGAATAGATAAATCTGTCTCCCACATATATACCTATGAGTTTTGTTCAGTCTTTTGATAAATTAAGGTGAACATGAACCAATTGATATACCGTACTTATATTCCCGAAGAACAACCTAGAAATATCAATCATCTCATAATAATTTTAATCGTATGGTAGCGGAACAAGATATTGTGGAATCACAAACGATGACATGAAGATGTTTGTGACTTATTTTTATCTTGCCTATCGGGGATTAAATCTCGAGCAAATCTTAGAGAAGATAGTACTCAACACGATAGAAAACAACAAGATCAGAACGCGCAACTACAAAGAAATAGTTGGGTCTGGCTTCACAATCCCAATGAAGTCTTCAAGTCGTTAAGTTACTGGGTTTTGGAAAAACCTAAGGTTAAAGGAGAATCGACTCTAGTCGCAACTAATATCACACAGGAGGTGTAGGGATGAGGTTCCCCAATTGCGAGAGTTCTCCCTTATATAGTCTTCAAATCAGGTTTGCAATCAATGTTACCTTGGTAACAAAGCATTCAATATTCACCATTAGATGAAAACCTGATTAGACTCAAGCTAATATCTTTCAACCATTAGATCGAACTTAGATTGTTACACACAATTGAAAAGTGACTTCATTTAGATATGGGTAACCGTACCTAAACATGTACACCTTTGTTGGCTCAACAATAGTTAACCGAAGTTAGCCATATGAACACTTTCATATAAACCATATTCATCTTAACCACAACTAGTTCAAATGGCTCAAAAGAAACTAGTTCTAGAGTTGTTCAATTGTTTATATTCTCATAGAAGTATAGAAGACACGAAGCAAAATCGATTTGATTCACTCGAATCAATTTATGAACATTATAGACACGGTTTGCAAAAGATTGCATATATTCCTTATTATATAAATGTATTAGTTTATGAACAAACCGATTTTAGAACATAACCCACTCAAGTATGCAAACGGGTACGCATACCTAAGTAGCCGGATTTGGATTGTGTTTGCCAGTATGCAAACGGGTACGCATACTGTGGTACACTTCCAAGCTTCAGTTGAATCTAGTACGCGGACAGGTATGCATACTATAGTACTCGGACTTCAACTGACTTCGCCAGTACGCGTACTGGTACGCATACTCTAGCTCCCGAACTTTACCTGACCTCGCCAGTACGCATACGGGGTATGCATATTGCATTCCGGTCTTGGATCAACACATATGCAAGTACGCATACTGTGCTTATAATCCAATTAAAGCAAAATCTTACCAACACATATTTCGAGAAATATGTAAGCGAGTTAAACTCATCTCGAAATATCAAATGTGCATAATTTGAAGTCTATATAGTTATACGACTTTTGTCTCAAATATGAGATAGAGTAGATAGACTTTTGAGTGATATATGAGTTCAATTGTCCACATATATTTTGTTGATGAAGTTTCACAAGCTCCCCTTAGTAGTCCTTCGTCTTCAATCGATGAATGTCGTGAAGTCTAAAGCTCAACTATACAATCTATATCCTAGTCCACGGCGTTCATTAATTGTTGATGAAGTTCCACAAGCTCCCCTTAATAGACTTCACAGCGTTCATCAATTGAAGACGAAGAACTACTAACGAGAGCTTTTGGAACTTCATCAGCAAAAGGTATGTGGAGACTAAAACTCATCTATCACTTGGAATGTCTATTTCTACTCTATCTCCTATATTAAGACAAAAGTCGTACTACTATATAGTTGTCAATTATACAAATTTGAGATTTCGAGTTGAAATTAACTCGCTAACATATTTCTCGAAATATGTGTTGGTAAGCTTTCGCTTTAACCAAGTTCATCTTATATTCTTGATGCAAGTAAAAAGATGATCAACAGCTGCAAGATGGCGCCAACTCCACAACTGATGAGATTGAAATCGTTGAGGAATCTCCTAGGCCTATATCCATCAGCTCAACCTTGTGTGAAGATGAACGCACGAAGTTCGTGGAACTTCTCAAAGAGTACCAGGACATATTCGCTTGGAGGTATGAAGAAATGCCTGATTTAGATGAAAATTGGTCACCCACCATCTACATGTCATACCTGGATCCAAGCCAGTTAAACAGTTGTAGTTAAGACACGAGGAAAATGGACAGATCAGGTGTTGCATGGATTTCAGAGACTTGAACAGATGCTGCCCCAAAAAACGATCCTCCTATACCTAACATCGACATGTTAGTAGATGCAACCAGCGGACACAGCATATTCTCCTCCATGGATGGATGTAGCGGCTACAACCAGATAAGGATGTACGAGCATGACGCAAGTGAGATAGCTTTTCGAATTCCTCTCGGGAATTTTTATTATACTGTACTGCCATTTGGTTTAAAGAATGCCGGTGCAACGTATCAACGCTCTATGGCGGCAATCTTCCACTGGAGACGATACCTCAAGGGAGCAGCCTCAAGGAGATAACGATGTCCACACGTCATGTCGAGCAAGATCCGGGCGAGTCACTCTATCAGACAGTGGTGCATGTCTATCGTGCTATGTTGGAGAATCTGCGCTTTTGGTCATCCTATGGAGTTGTTGAACGCTCATCTACAACAACATCTGCCTTGCTAGAAAGAACCAGTTTCACTGAAGCAATAAGAAGAAAACCAGCGAGATACAACATCATGTACGCCAACTCCAAATCCAGTACCGCATACACGACTGCCACAATGATGAAACAACGTCCAAGATATTCCATATCTATATAGACGGCAGAAACATTAAGAGACGCTTTCAGTCTCCCATAGAAGAAGTAGTTGCGTTACCAAAGGAGTGTGACTAGGGACTTCTTAGCGCGTTGTCCATCTCAAACATGGATGCAAGCACGCTATCATTATGATTCCAAGATGTTCAAATACGAGTATACGCTCAAGAGAACAGGCGTATTTTCAAAGATCGGTGATATTCCTGGATGTCTATGAAACACAACGTAGTAAAGACGGCCTCATGAAACCAGTGTGACAACATCTATCAAGTCGAAGGCTCAGTGGATACTCGTGGGCAGGGGATTGTCTCCCTCTTTTTCATTCTAGAGGCAACATCAAAAAGTTATCGGGTTTCATCATGCTTCTCCCTCTAATAACGAGAGACCACCAAGTTCGTGCCCGTAGCTGTCACGCCCCTTCCTGCCAGTCTCTTCTGATCACAACTGCAGCTAAGAACCGTTGGTCGTTTGTTGGTACCAGTGCCCGAGCTTCACCACAGCAACAACTACTACGAACATAGGTAATCCGAACTTCTGCATATTTTATTTTCCCATGGAGAAGTAATAGAGCTACGGAGGCAAGATGGCGATATCTTTATGATAAATCCACCGACCATATAAACCACGCTTGGGGACTGAGGCTCAGCATGAAGTTCCTTCACCGTCAGTCAAGGACTTCTTCAACACGAGAGAGATGGTCAATCAAGAAACATGGAATTCGCAAGGGTAAATCAAACTGAAGAGGAAGCCACTTCAACGCTCCCTCCAGCAGGAGCTGCTTCAATGGTCTATTCAGAAGCCGCCTCAACGCTCTTTTGGGGACCCACGTTCGCTTCAGAATCCTGCTTCAATGCTATCTCCAGGAGACGCCTCCACGTTCACTCCAGAAGATTCTTTAACGCTCTCTGCAGGACCCACATTCACATTTGAGCACACAAAGTTCATTTTTGAGCAAAACAAGCACGTGGTGGGTCCCACGTTCGAGCAGGCAGCAAGGCCGGTGTTTGGTCAAGCTAGCTGGGTCGGTGTTTGGTCGAAGTAGCAAGGATGACACTCGAGCAAGCACATAAACCGTACGGGCAAAGCAAGCAAGGCTAGTATTGGGCCACGTCAGCAAACAAGGCCGGTGTTGCTCAAGTCCGCGAAGCTGGTATTGGTCGCAAAGCTAATATCTCGTCACGCAAGCAAGGCTGATATCACGTCACGCAAGTAGGCTTGTATTGGGTCACGTCAAGCCGGTATTGGTCAAGGCCGATCAAGGTCACAAGGCTGGTATTGGGCCACGTCAGCAAACAAGGCCGGTGTTGGTCGAGTCCACGAAGCCGGTGTTGATCAAGGTCATAAGGCTGGTATTCGAATGAAATAGGCGCACACATCAGGGCCGGTTTTCAGTCGAAGCACATGGCCGACGTTTGAAGCATGTACACGGTGGACCCGTGTTTGATCGAAGCATGCACATCTTCCCATGTTCGAAGAAAGCATGCTTACATCGGGTTCACATTCAGCCAAAGCAAGCACAGAGTGGACCCACGTTTAACCTAAGCAGGCACAACAAGACCACGTTCGATCAAGCAGGCGCATGATGAGTCCCACGGTTGAGCGAATCAGGCCGACCCACATGCCTATCAAACAGGTGCAACAAGGTGACGTTTTGTCGAAGCATATACATGATGGGGTCCACATCCGTCCAGGGTTACACGCACGGTTTTCTATAGGAAGAGGAGCATACAAGTTCTATTCCCTTCTTGGCTCGAATACCCGAAGGAGGAAACCGCTCCCACCAAGGTCGTCGTCACACCTGGCGTACTCCCACGAACGAAGCAGCCACAACATCCCCACATTCGAGCGGAGCAAGCACGAAGCAGGCTCTCGACAGAATCAGGCATAGAAAGGTCGATCGAAGCTGGCAAGACTGACATCATGCTAGGGGGACGCTCGCCTAGACGCCTCTTGAACGTGACATGCTCCAAGGACAGAACGACCCGTCTCTCTTGGTAACATCTAACTTTGTCTCATAAGTTTTATCTGTATATGTCACCATCTAATGCTATCCCACAATAGTGCATTATGTGCTAGGTAGGGGACTTAATGTTGATGGTGGATTTTAGTTCAGGGGTAAAATTGTAAAGGCCGAAATTATGCGCTAACATCCCGCAAAGGATAAAACCACTGATAAAATGGTGAATACTTCCTCACTATAAACTTATAGCATTATCAATTAATGCATGACCAGCCTTGTATTTTATGTACTGCTCCACTTTCGTTATAGTTGCGACATGACGACTGATTGTTGCTCTCAGCAGAGCAACACGAATCTCCAAGCATTAATAATGAAGCATATACGAAATACCCGTACAAGCTGCAATTCTCGGAGTGTTATACTAACCCGATCGAGCATCTGGACTCTCTACGACAGTCTTGGAAATAATCACGACCACGCAAGTCGGCCACAAAGGTGCAAAGTCACGCCTAACAAAATAATCACCAAACGCCAGCCCAGAATGGATATCCAGACTGGTGTCGAGAAGCTTGGAAAAGCTTGTGCGCACAAGACCGCCTACGGCAGTCTCAAATTCATCATGACTGTCCAACTTCACCAGCATGGTTGGAGGTGTATATTATCCCATGACCGGTTAGACAAAGCTTGTCCTATACACCGGCGGACCTTCTTCCTACCTGCATGACCGACTCTTCCATAACCTGACCAGATTGCAATATACGATTGTCCAAAGTTGGGTCAGCGTGGAGAATTGAAGGTCGCAGAAAAGTCCACTAAAAACCTAAAATTGATCACGACCATCCAACTTCACCAGCATGGTTGGATGGCTTAGATCAATCCTAAGGTGGTCGGACATATACCACCATGCTCACCACCGGCCCAGCAAGGGTCCCATACGGTCGGCCTCTCCGGATGAGGTATGTAGCACATGTTTTCGGTTGGCCAAACATGCACGCACACGACCGACCAAGAAACCCTAATTAGGGTTTGTGTCGCAAATCGATCACGAGCGTCCATTTTCTCCTGCTCGAATGAAGGGTCCAGGAATAGACTAAGAAGGTCCGGTGAGTATCAACACGATCATTGTGGACCCACCTATCTCCACACCTGATCGGCCAAGGCATACCATGGTTGGTTGCCTCGATGCGCACGCCCAAACTAGGCATGGTCACACTTCCCAATTGCAAACCAATCTCGACCACTCAATTTTGCCGGACAAATTGAGTGGCTTAGATCACGTTTCTATGGGACAATAAGGTACAAACGTGTACACCAGCCCGCCGTCTGCATGCCTGACTGATCGACCAAGACCGACCAGGCTTGGTCATCTCGAAACACGCGCCCGAAGTAGGCATGACGCGCGGCCTTTGCGGCATGAGATTTCTATCGCAAATCAATCTAAGCCATTCCTCTTTTCCTTACAAATTCAGTGGTCTAGATTGCACCTTCATGAGACAGTGAGGTATAGGCGCCTACGCCAGCATGCCGTCTACACACATGCCTGATCATCCCTGCCAAATATGTCTCCCACGCTTGGATTCGACCAAGTTAAAGGTTGGTGTTTGAGCACCTCCTAAACCATAATCCCACGGTCGCAGATGTGGGTCGCAATCCATTTTGTCCGTCCAACTTCACCAGCTTGGACGGACAACCTAAGACAAGAATTAGGCGACCTGTGAGGCATCACCACAATCACCGTCCACCACTCTTCCGCACAAAGTGATCGGCCAAGTAAAGACTTACCTGTACAGCCTCCAAATGATCACTCGAAGATGGCTAGACATGCATCTATTTTAAGACGCTTAATCGTGACTTACTCCGTTAAGCCTTAAAACAACGATGCTTCACACATGCTGATTATATTCGATGTATTACCTACATAGAATACACACGGTATTTCACAAATATCGACTTCCTAAATAACTTAGTTATTTAATCTAGCATCACATGCTACCTTTTGTGGGTCCCACGATCCACGCACTCGAGACATTAATCATGTCACAAACTGGGGGATACATACTGGGGTATTGGTCTGGCGGTTTACAGCGTGCAGCGCACGACGCGCCATCACAAGAACGTGTCAGGAAGACATGGACGGTTAGTGATGATGGGAGAAGTGGGCAAGACTAATCGTGTGACACTAACATACGCAACTCCACTACTCCATCTCTCCACTTTCTCCACTTCCCATGAGAGACGTGGGTAAGGCTCAATGACTTGTATAAATAGGTTCTCCTCCCTATTTCAAAACAACACAAGACAGAAACCAAGTGTTGATACAACCGTATCCAAACACCATAACTGATAGCTTACATTCTGCAAGCCAGTGCAGCTTTCTGATATAAGTCATACACATCCAACACCTTCATAATCTCAACACCTTCTTCGCTTCCCTCCCTAAGATCAACCCCATCTCCTTCACTTTGTGACCGAAGCAAGTCTGGAACGACCATTTATTGGTTTAGGCCAGAGTTGTATAGATTGATTTCTCGAATCACAAGTACTCCCGTGCAGTGCATTTGTTTAGGGTTTAGATTCATTTCTCATCCACACACCCCAAATTACCAACACTGGCAGAAATAGTTTTCACCCATAAACACTTGGTATCAGTGTAGACCAAATTTTCTTTGACTTTGAGGATGATATAGCCATACGCGTCTCTGGAAACCCCTTCGTGATCTCTGATTGCGATGGGATCGTGAGTAGCCTCTTGTCGAGTAAAGCCAGCGGCTCTGAGAGTTTTCAAAGGAATGATGTTGACGGCAGTACCGACATCAACAAATGTTCTCTTGAATTCGTTTCCTTTAATATGCACTGTGGTGAGCAGTCCCCAGTCATACATTTCTTTGTCAGTGGCTGAAGGTTTAGGAGGTACTTCTGGAATCAGCAGGCGTTTTACAGATACTATGTGGTTCAAAGCCGTGAACATGTCTCCCCTTTGCGCATTTGTCAGATAGAGTAATTCGCAGACATGCTCTATCAATGACTGGACTGCTTCCTTGACTGGTTCTTCAGAGATGGAGAAAGTCCTGACTGGGAGGGGATCTCTGTGTACTCCTTCAGCCCCCAGATTAAGTTCTCCTGATTCAACCTTTTCCTTGAATATGCGTTTCAAAACTTTGCAACTACTTGTGGGGTGATTGACGAACCTGTGGAAGCGACAGTAACGAGGATTTTCCATGTCCTCCTCAGTTGGGTCTCTCCTGACATATGGCAATTTGATTGCACCATCTTGGATCCAGGCATCCAGTAGTTCGAGCACTTCTCCAATGGGGAGAGGAAAGTCAGGTGCCTCTTGATCAGGAGTCTCTGTACGTTGGCCAGGGGAATGTGCCTCTGGTTTGTCATTCTTTTGTGTCTTTGGAGGAGTCGAGGTATGCTTACTTGGAGGTTCGGCCTTGCGTTTTCTCCCTTCTGCAACAACGTTTGTGGAGGGTTGCAGGTTGTACTGCTTGTTGATCAAACGTCTGCTTCCTCGAGTGTCTCGTGATTCTTCAGTCTTTGTAGATTTTTCTCTTTCCAACAGAGTAGGTGCAGTAGTCGCCGATCTCTTCGCAGCTTCGTGAAGCTCTGAAAAAGTCTGAAAATGAAGATTTTCCAGTAAAGCTCTTTAGACCGGGATCATGCCATTGATGCATAAATCTACCAGCTGCTGCTCCGTGACATTCGGATCATGGCAGTCCAGGGCCTGGACTCTGAATCTTTTCACGTAGTCATTAGGATTTTCACTAACCCTCTGAAACATTCTCCCAAGATCAGAGAGAGTGACTTGTTCTGACACAAAGAAGTACTTCCTGTAGAAGGCATTAATCATTTCTTCCTAATTATTGATAGTCCCTGGTGCGATGTTTTTGTACCAGGTGTATTCCCTGCCTTTCAAAGATTTTGAGAACTCCTTGAGGCGAACAACATGGTTGTGTTCATGTTCTCCCAAGGCTTCCAGGAAACGAGAGACATGTTCTCGAGCATTGCCAGTTCCATCATACAGAGTGAAAGTCGGAGAAGTGTAACCTTTTGGAAGAGGGATCCTTTGCGTAGCAGCAGGATATGGAGGCTGGTGAAGATGGACATGTGATGTCTTATCCTTTCCACGATTCTCCAAAAGGCGCTCCAAATCTTCCCGAGTAATGAAATTTGATGGATCCTTTGCTGATGGATCGTCTGCGGATTTGCGGACTTCGTCGTCATGGAGACGGAGAGTGCTGATACTCTACCATCCTCTGATAATAAAGACGAAGGCATTTCCAAAGAATCGGAGTCGAATAGAAGTAATGAGCCCTTTGTCGTTCACGGATAATCCCAATTCCTCGAACACTTCGGAGACTCCCCACGTAAGTACATGTCTTGTATCCTCTTCATAGAAGTATGAAAGTGCTGATTTGTGAATGAATGAATGAGAATCCATGTGTATATACGAAAAACTTAGTCGAAATTCGTCGTCAGAAAATTCAGAACTCAGTTTTTTAGAAAAAATGCCGTAAAACCTTCATCTGGAGTCGGATTTTCATGATCTGCATATGCATATTCATGCCCGGAAAATTTCCAAGATTTAGTTAAGAAGATTTTTAAGTTTTGAGCACGTTCAGGGCCTGAAAAAGGCGAAATAGTAAACTTCCAGGAGACTTTCAGAACTTTTTCAGATGGTATGTTGCTCAATGTTTTGGCCACATCTCCTTGCTCATTCATCGGATTGTAACGGAATTTGGAAAAGTTATAGAGGAAATCCATACGAAGAGAATGGTATATAACCCATCTTCATATTCCTTGTAGATTTCTCCCAGTTTGTCTTCTAGCACAGGGCAGAGTACAGTTTCTTCAGACGAGGTTACCGTAAAACGTATCTTCATGACTTTCATGCTATTTGCTCGCGTATTGGGTGCATAATGATGAAATTTGATGATGTTGCATTGCTTGTATACTGTATTTTATAATCTCACTTGGTTTCATGCTTAAATGACTCTAACCTCATATAATCTTCGTATTAGGTGTCAAATACCGAAGTTGAGGATATTGAATCCAATGAGGATAACTCGAACTGCCCTGTAGTTATTGATGAAGAAAAAACCATCCCAGCACTTCAAGGCCATGAGAAGGTTGCCACTGAAGTTGTGGAAACCCAGATTGTTGCTGCTTCAGTGATAGAAGAAACTGAAACACCGGTAGATAATACTGTTGCCCTGATTGTAGAAGTTGCCCCAGTAATTGAGAACCGTATAGTGGTGCATGAATATCCAAGTGCAGGAGTTCCTTTTGATCCTCCATTTGATGCTTCACTCCTGTATCATGAACTAGTTGGTGGATTCAGTGTTCCTCATTGGATATGCAGGCTTGTATGAGAAAATATGGAAAAAGTTTGGTCACATGATCGTTGATAAGAACCATGGACGTGCTTATGCCTTAACAATGCAAGTAGGTATTATCTTGTGTGTCGTGAGTGATATATGCACTAGGGCCAGAAATACTGTGACTCCAGATATACTCTTTGATTGAGAGTTTAATTTGGAGAATTCAGAAATACTTGGCTTCAATGTGAAGTGGCTTCGTAAGCAAATGAACGATATCAAGGACTCATGTGAGAACAACATATCCTTTCCCAATGATGCTGTGATGGAGAAAGAAGACAAGATTGCTAGGATGACTGAAGAACTGAACAAGGAGAAGGCATCTTTGCAAGTCTTGAAGGATGCAGAGGAGCAAAAACCCTTTTTTGCTGATTTTCTTTGATTCCTTTTTCATAATCTCTTGAATTTCTGAACTTCTGAGAGATGTGAGGTTTTTATTTGGGTTTTGATATTAGCTGGTTTTGGATTGGTAGATGGTTAAGTATTTTCTTTTGGATTTGATAGAGATTTTCTTTTAAGAAATATGAACTGAATTTTGATAAATTGCTGAATTCAAATACTGATTGCAAGAAAATCCAATGAAAGAAAATCCTAAATGCCAAATCCAGACGTCATGAATGCTTCAAACGCCCAGTACCTGAAACGCCTGATAATTTCAGACAAACGCCTTAAGCCAATTCTCGTGAATTACTGGCAGGGTTCTGCCATCTGTGTTGATCAGTTTGTAATATCCTCCGGTTATGGATTTAGCAACCATAAATGGTCCTTCCCAATTGGAGTTTCTTGCCGAGTGAAGATTCCGCTGAACTGCTTTGAGAACCAGGTCCCCTTCACAAAATTTGTTAGGTTTGGTCGTCCGCGCTTTGAATATCTTCTGTTGATTCGGAATTCCTCGTGTGGTGGGATTCCGTGGTTGTGGAACATATGGACACTCGTGCAGGAAGGAGTATCCCTCATAATGTCTGTCATGCTTAGTGTCATGATTACGATTTTTGATGGGGTTGTAGTAAATAGGATTCGTTTCAGACTTGTGAAGGAAATGGAATTCTTAGATTTAATAAAAAATATATATATGCAAAAAAAATATTAACAATGGTGAGAGGTACTGGGACTAAGAATTTCACCAAATTCCATTCATGTGATTCAAATAATAATTCCATGCAATTATAGCTCAAATATTAAAAATATGGACTTTTATTCTTTGCCAATATAGATTCTCAAAATATTAGTTATAAATCGTAAGCATGGAACATCAAACATTTAAGCAAGCATGACCCATCAAATAAAATGATAACTAATTAATTCGAACCATAAATCAATTAAAAACAAGTGCAAAAGTCATAAAAAGAATTATTAAAATTACCACATGCGTGAAATAGGGCTCCATCCGTCGTCCCAGTGTTGGGATTTAGCTTCTCATATTAATCACTTGCTCAAAATACATGTTTGTTGCTCAAAAGTTGATTAAAATGATAAAAATGAGTAAAACAGTGAATGTACGACCCAGAAAAGGCGTCACAAAAAGAACGATAAGAGACAGGTGCTGTTGATGTTGAGACTGCACTGCGACCCTCTAGTGTGCGTCTTAGACATTGTTGATTAACGACTGTCTACGCCAGTCTGTTCTTCGTGTTCTTGGTGTTCTTCATCATCAGCAGCAGCAGAAACACAGTTTGATCAACTCGTGATTTCTTGCTCCTGAGCTATCCTCTCGACCTCCAACTCTCTACACCCCCTCTAGGACTCCCCGGGAACATATTTAAACCAAAAACACGCGTTGAATCTCCTCCATTAATCCCAAATAATCTTCTTTTACTCGGGATATTTTCTTTCCTTTTTCAAAGAAATATGGGATTTTCTTTCATTTAATTCCTCTTCCGCGCTTCTGTTGATGTGGAACACACTCCAAACAAGTTTCTACAACATCCCAACTCCATCCAAACACGTACAAACACGCTGAATCCCGTGAACAACTCTTCCCTGCACGTATTCCCCTTTTCCAGCTCGTGGATTGCCTAGCCAATTCAAGCCAATTATGGTCGAACCAAACACCCATACCATCTTTATTATGATATATCACATCTTTCCACAAAGTTTCAGCGATTGAATCGCACAAAATCACGTCCAAATGCAATCGAGAAAATCTACCAGTGAAGAGCAAATATTTTCCCGCCAAAATATTTTTTTTGAATTTGTGAAGAAGGTCACCCCTTATCCAGTGGTCACCCCTTATCCGTTGCTGGAGTCCGAGTAACACATGTCCCTTGGGGTGCCTTTAGTAATTTTTCTGGGTTCCTCCGGTGCATTTCTGGGGTGTCTTTAGTACTCTATCCTAGGGTGTAAAACACCACTTTTCGAGCCAATTTCGCCGCAAGAGCTTATTTTTCCAAAAACATCTACCAAAATATAAAATAACACAATAAGTATTTAATCGAGTCTAACAATACAGAACATTGAGAACAAAATAGACACATAAATGGGTCTATCAAATACCCCCAAACTTATTATTTGCTAATCCTCGAGCAAAACTAATAAAAAATAAATAAAACCGGGTTAATCTCGGGAGGGTTTACCAGAGGGGTGCCCACAAAACCATTACTCCAGACCCTAGCTATCTATGCAGAACCTTGGAAGGCACTAAAGAACCTCCTTGGTTGGCATACTTATTGACTACAGGAGGAAGTACCCTGGTGCGAAATTCCAATTGTTGTACACGAGTTTGCACTCAAGCATACTAAAATTCATATAAAGTGACGGAGCTCTACTCAGATAGTTTCTGGACATCATAAACCGGAGTCAACCAATCACATGGATAGATTAAGAAGATGGATGTAGAGAAAAATGTGGATGATGTTGACTAAGGTGAACCTATCCTAATGGACTGAGATACTGGTCTGTACTAATATCAACATACTAGCAAATACAAGGGAACCAGTGGTCGATAATCCTAACTCTAGGTCAACTCAGTTGGCATATATAAGGGTACCAGTGGTCGACTTTATTGTATTTATTCCGGTTGGTCTGGTGGTTTGGTCTCAATTTTATTATTTTTTTTTTCATCTCAGTCACTCTATTTCACCCTAGTAATGGTAAAAAGAAAAAGAAAAAAAGAAGTGATCAGGATTCTTTCGATGTTTCCATCACGAGGATACGGCGAAACTACCATGTTTTCTTTTTCTAACACCTGAGCTTTGTGCTTTTATGAATAGACTCTTTAGATGTTTCCATCTAATCAGATTGGTTCCTCAAATCCTACAACCAAAATGCTTCCATCCAATTAGATTAGTTAGTGCCAACCTTAATAAGCATAAATTTCTAGTCTCTAGAGCTTATTTATTGCAACTAAGAACTTTCTCCCATATTTTCTTTCCTTTAATTCCTCTTCCGCGCTTCTGTTGATGTGGAACACACTCCAAACAAGTTTCTACAGCATCCCAACTCCATCCAAACACGTACAAACACGCTGAATCCCGTGAACAACTCTTCCCTGCACGTATTCCCCCTTTTCCAGCTCGTGGATTGCCTAGCCAATTCAAGCCAATTACGGTCGAACCAAACATCCATACCATCTTTATTATGATATATCACATCTTTCCACAAAGTTTCAGCGTTTGAATTGCACAAAATCACGTCCAAATGCAATCGAGAAAATCTGCCAGTGAAGAGCAAATATTTTCCCGCCAAAATATTTTTTTGAATTTGTGAAGAAGGTCACCCCTTATCCAGTGGTCGCCCCCTTATCCGTTGCTGGAGTCCAAATAACACATGTCCCTTGGGGTGCCTTTAGTAATTTTTCTGGGTTCCTCCGGTGCATTTCTGGGGTGTCTTTAGTACTCTATCCTAGGGTGTAAGACACCACTTTTCGAGCCAATTTCGCCGCAAGAGCTTATTTTTCCAAAAACATCTACAAAAACATAAAATAACACAATAAGTATTTAATCGAGTCTAACAATACAGAACATTGAGAACAAAATAGACACATAAATGCGTCTATCAAATACCCCCAAACTTATTATTTGCTAGTCCTCGAGCAAAACTAATAAAAAATAAATAAAACCGAGTTAATCTCGGGAGGGTTTACCAGAGGTGTGCCCACAAAACCATTACTCCAGACCCTAGCTATCTATGCAGAACCTTGGAAGGCACTAAAGAACCTCCTTGGTTGGCATACTTATTGACTACAGGAGGAAGTACCCTGGTGCGAAATTCCAATTGTTGTACACGAGTTTGCACTCAAGCATACTAAAATTCATATAAAGTGACGGAGCTCTACTCAGATAGTTTCTGGACATCATAAACCGGAGTCAACCAATCACATGGATAGAATAAGAAGATGGATGTAGAGAAAAATGTGGATGATGTTGACTAAGGTGAACCTATCCTAATGGACTGGGATACTGGTCTGGACTAATATCAACACACTGGAAAATACAAGGGAACCACTGGTCGATAATCCTAATTCTAGGTCAACTCAGCTGGCATATACAAGGGTACCAGTGGTCAACTTTATTGTATTTATTCCGGTTGGTCTGGTGGTCTGGTCTCAATTTTTTTTTTCATCTCAGTCACTCTATTTCACCCTAGTAATGGTAAAAAAAAAAAAGTGATCAGGATTCTTTCGATGTTTCCATCACGAGGATATGGCGAAACTACCATGTTTTCTTTTTCTAACACCTGAGCTTTGTGCTTTTATGAATAGACTCTTTAGACGTTTCCATCTAATCAGATTGGTTCCTCAAATCCTACAACCAAAATGCTTCCATCCACTTAGATTAGTTAGTGACAACCTTAATAAGCATAAATTTCTAGTCTCTGGAGCTTATTTATTGCAACTAAGAACTTTCTCCCATACCCCCAAACTTAAATTTAACATTGTCCTCAATGTTCTAAAGATGAAATTAAAAGCATGAACAAGGAGAAACTGTTACCAATGAAGCAAAAGAGATAAGGAAAGATATTACCGTGTCGCGTGAATATTGGGTTACCTCCCAAGAAGTGCTAAGTTTAAAGTCTTCAGCCAGACTAAGCAAGGATTAGTCACCACGTAGAATCATATAGTAGTAGCCGGAATAACTGTGGGTCATCTGGATCAAAAAGTGTTACCCACAAGAAGAGGAAACTGCAACAGACCAAGAAGATACCGAACATACCCTTGCTTAAGACAACTACATCTAGTTGTGGTTCAGGTTCAGGCTCTATAAAAGGGTCTAAATAAAAGGTTTTCATCGGTTGGATTTCCTCAAAGCTAAGATCCGGTTCAGGTATTAGAGTATGGAAAAACTCAACTAAGAACTTAGAAGCACATAACAACAACCTGAATAATTGGGGATCCTCTAAGTCAATTAGATTTGACTCACAAAGTTGACCATAATGAGAGTAGCGGTCATTCTTAAGCAAATGTGTCGATTCTAATTTCCTAAAGCATTTAGGTTTAGTCTCACAACTTAATATTCGACACATTTGGAATATAAACGTTCCCACAGTTGGAAGAAAACTATTTGGTGGGAAAACAAAGTCAATATGGGGATCATAGCCTGGGCAAACCACATCAACCAGAGGATGGGTTTCTAACGACTGAACTTCTTCCTGGACATCATTAGGTTCAGGAAAACGAGTATGAAGGTAATTTTGTAAAATTGTCGAGGCAGAGATATCAAGTCCTAAGTGAAGGGAATTTCTGAGAGTTAAAGGTAAGGCACTAGGAAGGTGATAATCACCCCCAAACTTAGAGTTTTCAGTGTCTCTAGATAGACTAGTTACAATCTCCCTAATTTCTGGATCATTAGATTCTTGAAAATGGTCAATTAATTCTTCTAATTTATTATCAGGTAGTGCATCTTTACTCATCTCTACGGGTATATCTTCTTCATCTAATACTATTGTTTCTAAGTCGCTAGACTCTAAAACAGCATTTTCGGAATAAACCCGTTCCTCTAAACCACTATCGTCTTCGTAATCAAAAGGAAAAACTACATCATCTAAAATGGTGGTATCCCTAATCAAATCCTCGTCCTTTTGAATAGGTGAATAATCATAAAAATTATTTGGATTTGAACTAGAAATAATATAATCATTATAAAGCTCAATTGGATTAATAGATTCCTGATCACTATGCCTACATATTTCAGATTCTTCATTACTACTATCCTCATCATCATAATAGTACAAAGATGATTGAACCTTATCTAAATAAGTAGTGTCTTTTATTCTAGCCTCGTCCTCTAAATTAGGAAAATATTCACTATTGATATCAAGGGTAGAATTAGAAACCCTATTTTGGAAATTTAGATTATTTCGAGCAGCATTAGCCAACTGTTCATTTTATGCCTCTAAACGTGCCTGAATTTCACTGAGCATAACACTTATACGTTCACCACTCTCGTTTATCATCTCAGAATATCGTGTACACTCTTCTTTTGAACTATTCATTGCAACTAAACGTTTATAAGTCCTTTCAATCCGTTGTTGGGTCTCTTCTAGAGATGGAACAGGTTCAGAAATATCATAATCAGGACTAGTTTCCAAAAACGAGTAACCAGTACTACAGTGTTCCTAATTTTCTTGCTCGTAAGACCAATTCGCGTGTGGATAGTAATTGGGCTCACCATGGTATGAACCATAACCTTGAAAAGGTTGGCATTCCCAACTACTATTCCCACCATGGTCATAAAAATGATGATGTCCATATTCAAATTCAGATCGATACTCATTGTATTGGCTTCTGTCATACCAGTTCGACATTCTTAATTACAAGGGAATTCTATACAATCACAAACAAGGATGACTCGACCAAATCAAACCTACTGATTTCTAGCAAACAAAAATCATGATGGCTCCACTTAGATTGTTTTCTAGACCAGCTTCTATTCCTTCGAAAAGGAATTCGTTACAATTTGAGCACACCCCTCTGGAATCAATCCGAGCTAATGTAAGTTGAATCGAGTCGAGGGAATCTCAGTGGAGCTTTGATACCCAAAGCCTCACCGGTATTACAAGGCGGCGCAGTCACGCATTCAACTTACAGAAACCATCAAAAACTTTGAAGTATGCTTAAAAGAGTAACCAATATTTTTCGAAAGATTTTCCTACCAAGCTCGTTACCCTATCGGTCTCGTTCTAATCAAATTTTAAGCTTGGGTTCGCGTTAGGTTTCGTTTTCCTAAGGCGGGCAAGAAGGAAACGGTGATGAAATCCGAACCCTTATCTTATATGGCCAGTTCTTGCCCTTTACTAGGAAATTAAAGCAGCCGGTTCAGTCCTCAACATATAATCACCTTAAGGCAGACAATAAACCCGCTGACAGGAGATTCACGGGTGTTTAGAAGTTTACCTCCCGTACCAGACGGGCGAAGAACCGCTGTAGTCGACTCGGGCTACTGACTCCGGTGTCAGTGTGCGAACCCGAGGGGCCGAGACAATATTGTAATCGTCGTCCTTCCCTGCAAACAGTTTATATTTTTTTTATATATATATAACCCTTCTGTAGGGTTTAAAATTAAAATAAATTGTCCAAAATCCAGTCCAATGAAAAGAAATACAAATAATAATAATAATAATAATTACAAAAAAAAATGGAAAGTCTCTTAAAAAAATTAAAAAAAAATAATTCTCTCTCTTTTTTTTTCTCTCTTTTTTCTTTATTTTTTTGCTTTGTCTTTTTTTCTTCTCTTTTAGCTTTAAGCTTTGGTTCCAAGATCTTTAGTATCCAACTTCAAACCTGTAATACAAAGACACAACCAAAGAGACGTAAAAAAACAAATGGAATAATAAAAAAAATAATAAAAACCTAAAAATTCTACCTAAGCACAAATCCGCGTCGGCGACGCCAAAATGATTACGATTTTTGATGGGGTTGTAGTAAATAGGATTCGTTTCAGACTTGTGAAGGAAATGGAATTTTTAGATTTAATAAAAAAATATATATACAAAAAAAAAATATTAACAATGGTGAGAGGTACTGGGACTAAGAATTTCACCAAATTCCATTCATGTGATTCAAATAATAATTCCATGCAATTATAGCTCAAATATTAAAAATATGGACTCTTATTCTTTGCCAATATAGATTCTCAAAATATTAGTTATAAATCGTAAGCATGGAACATCAAACAGTTAAGCAAGCATGACCCATCAAATAAAATAATAACTAATTAATTCGATTCATAAATCAATTAAAAACAAGTGCAAAAGTCATAAAAAGAATTATTAAAATTACCACATGCGTGAAATTGGGCTCCATCCGTCGTCCCAGTGTTGGGATTTAGCTTCTCATATTAATCACTTGCTCAAAATACATGTTTGTTGCTCAAAAGTTGATTAAAATGATAAAAATGAGTAAAACAGTGAATGTACGACCCACAAAAGGCGTCACAAAAAGAACGATAAGAGACATGTGCTGCTGACGTTGAGACTGCACTGCGACCCTCCAGTGTGCGTCTTAGACACTGTTGATTAACGACTGTCTACGACAGTATGTTCTTCGTGTTCTTGGTGTTATTCATCATCAGCATCAGCAGAAACAAAGTTTGATCAACTCGTGATTTCTTGCTCCTGAGCTATCCTCTCGACCTCCAACTCTCTACACCCCCTCTAGGACTCCCCGGGAACCTATTTAAACCAAAAACACGCGTTGAATCTCCTCCATTAATCCCAAATAATCTTCTTTTACTCGGGATAATTTCTTTCCTTTTTTAAAGAAATACGGGATTTTCTTTCCTTTAATTCCTCTTCCGCGCTTCTGTTGATGTGGAACACACTCCAAACAAGTTTCTACAACATCCCAACTCCATCCAAACACGTACAAACACGCTGAATCCCGTGAACAACTCTTCCCTGCACGTATTCCCCTTTTTCCAGCTCGTGGATTTCCTAGCCAATTCAAGCCAATTATGGTCGAACATAACACCCATACCATCTTTATTATGATATATCACATCTTTCCACAAAGTTTCAGCGATTGAATCGCACAAAATCACGTCCAAATGCAATCCAGAAAATCTGCCAGTGAAGAGCAAATATTTTCCCGCCAAAATATTTTTTTGAATTTGTGAAGGTCACCCCTTATCCAGTGGTCGCCCCCTCATCCGTTGCTGGAGTCCGAATAACATATGTCCCTTGGGGTGCCTTTAGTAATTTTTCTGGGTTCCTCCGGTGCATTTCTGGGGTGTCTTTAGTACTCTATCCTAGGGTATAAAACACCACTTTTCGAGCCAATTTCGCCGCAAGAGCTTATTTTTCCAAAAACATCTACATAAACATAAAATAACACAATAAGTATTTAATCGAGTCTAACAATACATAACATTGAGAACAAAATAGACACATAAATGCGTCTATCATGTCACATGCCCATTTAATCGCCTAAAATTTTCATGGGACATGACAGGCGATGATTGTGGTTCATTGAATCATCTTCACCCAAAATCACTCAGCCTTGCACACTTGCATAAAAGTATGCATCTGCCTTCACTCATAAGGCTTTGCACAACAAAAGTCTTTTCTTCTTTCTCTCTAACTCTTCATGCCCCCATAAGCATAAGAGGTTCTGCCATGCATCAAACCAATTGATCAACTCACACAAATCAGCAACATAATGAAAACAAAGATATACTGCAACAAACTCATTTTATTGCACTAAAGGAAGATTACAAAACTCGTCCATCACATGGACCAAAACAGGCCATTCACCCTCTTGGTGAATGCCTAAAACTCTCTCAAACATGAGACTATCTCTCCTATGTAAGCCTACTGATTTTTCCCACTCCTTAGGACTATTTATACAACAAACTCACTAGCCAAAAACGTGCACAACACTTGCACACGCATGGAACAACCATGTGTCCCATCAGGTAGTTTCCATAACCGCCACTTCCAACTGCCACCTTTTGAGTTGTCACGCCAACAGATGCCACATCTGTTCTTGGTGGTTATGAACACTCTCCCATGGTTATAAACTCACTTTATAACAGTTCTATCTTGTCTCACTTCATTGGCATGCTTGCAAACCCGTAACCAACTTGTAACCGTCACTTGAGCCGTATTGCACAACTGTTGTGCTTTACTGAATTCTGCCTCGCTCCAACGTCCAGCCATCTTGGCCCTGCATGCTTATCACTCTAAGCTAATGCACGGACAATCCTTATGCTTCAAACATCGAGGCCAACTCGTTAAGCTGACTCTAGTTACTCATGCGTCATATATGCTTCACTTCTCCAATTAGCTTGACAACAGCAATGCAACTCTTGCATTACCAACTTGTTTGCATTGTCAAGATTTGGCCATCCTTGAACTAATGCCATAGACCAACTCTTGATCTATACTTCACTCTTACATCATCCTTGAGCTTGGGCCAACTCAATTCCATGGATATGCATCGATGCCAACATCGCATGTTGCATCTGTCAACTTTGGCCATGTATTTCCAATCCTTCAATGAAGCTTCATTGTGTCGGCCAATAAGCTTCATCACTTAGCCAAATGTATTTACAATGTAGTGCTGCACTTGCACTACATTGGCCCTGTGGGTTTATGCCATCCTCGACACTTGACAGTCTATACAGTAATACCGCTATTATGGCTTGCGTTGCGCTATTATAGCTTGCGTTGCGCTATTATGGCTTCGCATTACACCATTACGGCGGAGTACCGTAATCATTGTGCATAATCATTGTGCAAACACGTACAAACACTTAATCGTTGCGCTGTTTGGCCTGCAACTCTATAATCGTTGCGCTGTTTGGCCTGCAACTCTATAACGCGTAATCATTGTGCGTCACTTGCAGTACCGTAACACTTAGACACATCTTCAGCAATGAATCTGTTGATAGGATGATCCACTTGAAGAGATTCTGGACCCAACCATTGGGTGAAATATTGCTGAGGCGAGATTATCCACTCATAGCATTTTGCGATTGCTAAATTGTTTGCGGAAGTAAGCCCTTGAACCAAATAAGCATATTTGAAAACTGACGATATGGGCACATGAGAATTAATAATACTTTCCTTAGTGCGAAATCTCTTTACGAAAGCGTTTGGGTCTTCCTCAGGCTTTTGTGTAAGTTCTGTCAAGGCTTTGACCTCCTCCGGATACTCGAACGGTGAGGTATCTTCTTTCTCTTCCTCTGAGTCAGAGGTTTTTTCAGCGGAGAGATGTGTAATTGAAGGTGTAAGCGTCACCTCCCCATCATGAATCCATGTGCGTCTAAGAATCATATCATATCCAGCATCTTCTCGGATTATGTAAAACTTGGTCTCAGTGCAGATCAATTTTTCTTTGACTTTGAGGATGACGTAGCCGTACGCATCTCTGGAAACTCCTTCGTGATCTCTGATTGCCATGGGGGCATGAGTAGCTTCCTGTCGAGTAATGCCATCGGCTATGAGAGTTTTCAAAGGGATGATGTTGACGGCAGTGCCGACGTCAACAAATGCTCTCTTGAACTCGTTTCCTTTGATGTGCACCGTGGTGAGCATTTCCTAGTCATACATTTATTTGTCCGTTGCTGGAGGCTCAGTGAGTGTCTTTTGAATCCACAGACACTTGCCTGACACGATGTGGTTTAATGACGCAAACATGTCTTTCCTTTGAGCCTTTGATAAGTATAGCAATTCGCAGACATGCTCAATTAAGGATTGAAGTGCTTCTTTGACGGGAGGCTCAGAGATGGTAAAGGTTCGGACTGGAAGGGGTTTCTGTGTACTCCTTCAGTCCCCAGGTTGAGTTCTCCCGATTCTACCTTTTCTTTGAATATGCGTTTCAAAGTTTTACAATCACTTGTGGGGTGACTGACGAACCTATGAAAGAGACAGTACCAAGGATTTTCCATGGACTCTTCAGTTGGTTCCTTCTTGACATATGGCAACTTGATTGCACCGTCTTGAATCCAGGCGTCCTGTAATTCGATAACTTCTTCAGTTGAGTAGGGAAAATCAGGTGCTTCTGGATCTTCCGTGTGTTGAGGAGGAGCTTTCCCATTGTCTTTCTTTTGCGCCTTTGAAGGGGATGAGGAAGTATGCTTATGTTGTGGATCAGCTTTCCGTTTGCTTCCTTCCGTGACAACATTTGTGGAAGGTTGAAGGTTGTATTGTTTGTTGATCAAACGTCTGTTGCTGCCTCTGGCCTCTCGTGGTTCTTCAACTTTTGCAGTCTTAGTCCTTTCTAATAGAGCAGGTGAAGTAGTTGCCGACCTCTTGGATGCTTCATGGAGTTCTGAGAAGGTCTGGAACCTGAGATTCTCCAATAAGGCTCTGTAGACTGGAATCATTCCGTTGATGCATAAGTCCACAAGTTGCTGCTCTATGACATTCGGATCATGGCAATCCAACGCTTGAACTATGAACTTTTTCACATAATCGTTAGGATGTTCGTTGTTCTTTTGAAAACGAGATCAGAGAGGGTAACTTGCTCTGAAATGAAGACATACTTCCTATAGAAAGCATTAACCATTTCTCCCCAACTGTTGATAGTTCCTGGTGCGATGTTGTTGTACCAGGTGTACGCTCTGCCTTTCAAGGATTTTGAAAATTCTTTGAGGAGAACAACATGGTTATGCTCATGTTCACCCAAAGCTTTCAGGAACCAAGAAACATGTTCCCGAGCATTGCCGGTTCCGTCGTACAAATTAAAGGTTGGAGAGATATTACTTTTGGAAGAGGAATCCTCTGCGTAGCAGCAGGGTATGAAGGCTGGTGATGATGGACATGTGGGGTCTTGTCTTTTCCACGGTTCTCCAGAAGGCGTTCTAAATCTTCCCGAGTGATGAAGTTTGATGATTCTTTCACCGATGGATCATCCACATCTTTGTGAGCTTCATCATCATCAATTGTATGAATTAGAATTACCTCAGGATCGACGTCTGAGGATTTTTCCTTTTCTTTTCATTTTCCTTGGATCTTCCCTGACATTGTATCAGTGAGAGCCTTCAGTTGATTAAATAGCTCCTTCTGTGAATAGCTCCTTCTGTGTTGTAGCCATATCGGTTTGATTCTTTGCAAGAGTCTCTTTCACTTTGATGAGATCAGCAATGGTAGGTGGTAGATTCCCTCTGACTTCCTCAGGGTGTCGTCCGAACAAAGGATGACCATCCGCATTGACATGAGGAGGAGTGACATCACCACCATCAGTGTTAGAGGCCGTAATCGTTTCCGGGATATCCTCATTGTTGTTGTTGTTGTTGCTAGTGCTAACGCCGTTTGCGTTGGAACCTGTGACTAACCCAGACCTAAGACCGACCATCTTCTGAAATTGTGAGATTGCAACCGAGAGAATGATCTCCCACCGTGGTCGCCAATTTGTAGATGGGGCAAAACGATTTGCTGGTTTTCACGGTATTGAGGAAACGACCGTACAGAAGAGACTCCTTGAACCGAGCGAAATGTTCAACCTCACACAGATGCACTGCAAGAAGGGATTGCTTTGAATTCGAGAGATCAATCTATAGTACTCTGGACTAAACCAAGACAATGGTCGTTCCATAGTAAATTCGGTCACAAGAGAGGATGGGTTGATCTGTAGGAGGAAAGCTGAGAAATGTGTGGAATCAATGGTAATCAAAGATTGTGGGTGTGTTGTGAATTCTGAATAAGATAAGTTTTGAATGATTGAATCTCTGTTGAGAGTAATTACTCAAATGTTGTGTTAATCTCGTATTATCTGTGAGACGTGAGATCGTTGTATATTCAATCATGATTTCAGAGACTTATTTATATTGCTGGAATTGTAGACACCATGATCCCATGAAGTGTGACAGTTGATGAAATCAATGAGTGGGGAAATGGAAATCGTGTTTGAAACCAGTTGCTCATCGTGCGAAGACTTGGTCGATTTTCCATCCACTGCTTTGTTAACTCCTTCAACTGATTGCACGACTTGCTCACATTCCATCGTGTATGAACACACGTGCCGTAGACCGCCATACCAAAACCCTAGTTAATATCCCCCATGTGAAACGATTGACGTCTCGTGGCTAATTAGTCAGTTGTTGACTTCATGGGACGATGAGTCCATGGATTTGCTGAGTTGAACATGATTTTGCAAAATGTTCTGAAACTCATGAATTGAACGTGTCTGTTGAGACGGAGGTATAATTCTCACGTTGATAGTTGAGGCGAGCAAGTATTGCTCATTCGATGAATTGTTGAATATAGATAGTTGAACCAATATTCCTTGATTTGAGTAAATATTGCTTATCTGAGCAAGTGTTGCTCGTCTGATGAATTATTGGTAGCGTGACCAAAATAAAACATTAATTAGAATACTGGTAATTGAACCGAGCATAATTCATAAGAATACTGATCATGAGATCGTCGTAAAGTTATTAATGTTCGAATCTGGAATTATGATCCTTGGACTCAGAAACCCTAATTTGATCAATTGATGACCGAGTGATAGTTTATTGAAAATTTAACCATGGAATGAAGGAGGACCGGCTGCATGAGATCATGGGTCGACCATGTAGCGTCCATATGCTCGCATGAGAAAATACCAAGACCCCTTGAAGAGTTGGTGAAAAGATGATCAAATGCTGGTTCAATCATTTTTCATATAATCCTCGTCTGAGCCTTAGGTGATAAAACCTAATTAATTATGAAGGGGTGAAGGCCCGACCAAGGGGTCATGAAACCGGCCCTGGGTGGTCATGGGATCGACTAACGATCATTCTATGAAATTCCAAAATTATTTGGAAGAGTTTTGGACCTAATACGTGCAATTGCGCAAATTAGGTCAAATCATGAAAATACGTGGGACCGGCTCATTGCGAGCCAAAGAGCCAACCCTGGTCGGTTAAGGTAACATGCTCACGTCGTCAACATGTTTGTGTCTCAGTCATGAGAATCTTGATATTTTCTGAAGTGCGTTTGCGCAACCATTTGAGAAAATATGACAAAATCAGGGTTTTGCTGAAACTGGGGAAACTTCATGAGATGAAGAAAAATAACTATAAAATGAAGGAATATGAGGCGTGGGACCGCAGGAGCCAAGGCATGGACGGCCGGCCAGTGACCACGGTCCCATGGTGCCTTTTCCTAATTTTATAACATTTTTCATGATTTTATGAAAATATCATGAAATCAAGGAATTTTGTTGAAATTAAGGAGTTTCCTTAAATTTAAAGAGTTTCCATGGGATCAAGGAAGAAAATAATATTAAAATAATAAAATAAGGGCGTGTGGGGGCGTTTAGGGCATGGCCGGCCGGCTTGGGCCCGGTCCCACAAGTTTCCCTAATTTTATGTAATTTTTGTGTATTATTTTCCTTGATTTGAAGGAATTTTCATAATTTGAAAGAAATACCATGAAATCAAGGAATTTCATGGGATCAAGGAAACCTTAAAATAATAATAATAAAATAAGGGGCGTGTGGGACCGGCTGAGGCATGGCCGACCGGCTGGGCATGGTCCCACGAGTTTCCCTAATTTTATATTATATTTTCATGGTTTTGTGAAAATACCATGAGATTAAGGAGTTTTCATGAGATTAGGGAAATAATAATAAAATAGTGAGGAACCATGAGGTGTGGGGCCGGCCGGGATCAAGACATGATCGGTAGTCCAATAATCATGGACCTACAATGTTTTTTCTAATTTTATATTATTTCCTTGGTGCGAAGAAAACACCATGAAACTGAGGAGTTTCCTCAAAACAAAGGATATTTGTTCAAATGAAAGGATTTTCATAAGATCAAGGAAAATAACAAAAAATATGATAAAATATAAAACTGGCGTGGGACTGGCCACGGCACGGCCGGCCGGCCGGTGATCCCAATCCCTCAGCACCTTGGTAAATATTTAATTATTTATTATTTTCCTTCCTATTTTTCATAGGTTCATCGTTTCGTTGTATTTTGAAATACTCGTTCATGCGGTGATTGTTAGTGCATCATCGTTGAGTACACTTACACCATTTGAGTCGGGGCTTACGCGGAGGTAGCTCAGACGCCTGTGCGTTGAATATTTATTACTCACCCATGGAATTCTGCTGGGAAGAACCATATATTGAAGTAATGAAATATTGCGAAAATATTTGAATATTTTCGGAAATTCGGTGGATGAATCCAAGAATTTAGGAATAATAACTTATGCTTATATACTAGCAGAGCAAGCTGTCTAGGAGCATTAATTATTATGACATGAGCTTGCTGGAGCTTCATATCCTTTATATAGTCAGGGAAAATTATTGTTTGTATCCTGAAGACGTTATCGCTCTATACTAGCAGAGCAAGCTGTCTAGGAGCCGCCAATCTCGTGATTCTATATAGAAATAATTACTGAAGTGTTAAGTATTCATGAGATATGCCGTTGTCCAGCCGAGAGACTACATATCTGCATGTACTCTGAGAGAAAGTATTCTCAGTCAGAGATTTGATAAGAGACCCGTGTCTCAATACTCACGTCTGATTGCTGGATCATAAGTTCGTATAATTATGGGTTTACGATTTTAGCCTTTATCGAAAATCCACCATCTAAAAGTAGTGAAGAATATACCTTTTACCAGTGATGTTGTAGTGGAGAAAATGGCCAAGATTGCCGAGTTGACTCAAAAGCTGGAATTGGAGAAAGCGGCTTTGCAAGTCTTGGAGAATGCTGAGAAGCAGAAATCATACTTTGATGGCTTTCTTTAGTTTTCTTTCCATAATCTGTTGAACTTTAGACTTCTGAGAGATGTGAGTTTTTATTTTGGTTTTGAATTTATGAGTGACTAAGGATTTTCTTTTGGATTTTGGGTTTTAAAGAGGTTTTTCTTAAATAAAAGAACTTTTGATAAATTGTTGAATTTAAATATTGGATGCAAGTATTGCAAATGTTTCGGGAGGAATTGAAATTACAGATAAAAGAAAATCCTAAGATGCAAACGTCAGATGTCTTGAGCGTTTGTCTTGGACATAAAACACCCAATGTTGAATGCTTCATGCGTCGAAAATCTTGAGCCAATTCTCATGAATCACGGGTATACTTGTCTTTCCCTCGATGTTAGCCAATTTGTAGTATCCTCCAGCAACTGACTTAGCAATCATAAAAGGACCTTCCCAGTTAGAACTCTTTGTGGAATGCAAATTACGTCTGGTTACCTTAAGAACCAAATCTCCTTCATGAAATTTGTTAGGCTTGGTTGCCCGTGCTTTGAATATCTTCTGCTGGTTTGGAATTCCTCGTATAGTGGGATTCCATGTTGGTGGAGCTTTCCAATTCTATGGCAAATGTGGACACTCGTGCAAAGGAGAATATATAGGATATTGATTGTGAAACTCAGTCATTATCCTAGCGATGAACGTGTTAGTGAGATGATGGATTTGGATAGGTTCTGCATCTAACCATTTGGTGAAGTATTGCTGAGGTGAGACTAACCACTCATAGCGCTTGGTGATAGCTAGGTTTTTAGCAGAATTGAATCCTCGGACTAGGGTATCATATTTAAAAGTTGGTAATACATATGCATCAGGGGGAATAATACTTGCCTGAGTGGAAACCTTCTGAAGAATTCATGGGCGTTCTCCCCAGGTTTTTCTGTGAGTTCCATCAAGGCTTCGAATTTTCCCAAATGGTCGAACGGTTGATCATCTTCCGAGTAAGAGCTTTCTTCAACGGAGAATTGTGAAACTGAAGATGAAGATATCGCATCAAATTTTCCATCATGAATCCACGCTCTCCCAAGAATCATGTCATATCCCGGATCCTCTTTAATTACAAAGAATTTAGTTTCAGTACGGTTGAATCATTTCTTATCTTGAGAATGATGTAACCGTAAGCATCCCTGGAAATTCCTTCATGGTCTCTGACTGAGATAGGAGCATGAGTTGCTTCTTGTCGAGTGATGCCAGCAGCTCTGAGGGTTTTCAAAGGGATGATGTTAACAGTAGTCCCAACGTCGACCGATGCTCGCTTAAATTCATTTCCTTTGAGATGGACTATAGTGAGAAGTCCCCAGTCGTACATCTCCTTGTCTGTTACTGGAGGTTCAGGGAGTATCTCTTGAATGTCTAATCATTTCCCAGACACGATTGGCTCAATGCAGCAAACATATCATCTTTTTGAGCTTTCGATAAGTACAATAACTCACAGACATGTTCAATTAGGGATTGGACTGCTTCTTTGATCGGCTGCTCAGAGAGTGCGAATGTTCTGATTGGGAGAGGATTTTTATGCACTCCTTCAGTCCCCAGTTCCCCTGAGTCGGCCTTTTCTTTAAATATGTGCTTCAAAGTTCTGCAATCACTTGTTGGAGGACTGACATACCTATGGAAATGGCAGTAGCGTGCATTTTTCATTTGTTCCTCAGTTGGTTCCTTTTTGACGGGAGGCAATTTGATCGCACCATCTTGAATCCAGACTTCCAACAGTTCGATCACTTCTTCAATGGGAAAAGGGAAGTCAGGCACTTCCTGATCATTCTGTTGATGTTGAACTGGTGGTTGTGCATTTCTAGCCTGGTTGTCCTTTGTTGGTGCTTTTGGAGGATGAGACATCGGATGAGCATTCTTATGTTGTTGTGTCTCAGCCTTTCTCTTGCTCCCTTCAGCAAAATTCATGGAAGTTTCAACATTGTACTGCTTATTGATTAAACGCCTGTTGGTGCTGCTTCGAGCGTTCAGTTCCTCGACTTTGACAGTTTTGGTTCTTTCAAACAAAGCTGGAGCGGTGGTTGCTGATCTCTTGGCTGCTTCATGAAGTTCTGAAAGGTTTGAAATCAGAGATTTTCCAACAAGGCTCTATAGACTGGAATCATTTCATTGATGCACAAGTCCACCAGTTGTTGCTCAGTAACATTAGGATCATGACAATCCAAAGCTTGAATCCTGAACCTCTTCACATAATCATTCGGATTTTCAGTAATTTTCTGAGCATCCTTCCTAAGTAAGAAAGAGTAATCTGCTCAGAAACAAAAAAGTATTTAATGTAGAAAGCATTAATCATCTCTCCCCAATTGGCTACGCTTACTGGTGCAATGTTGTTATACCACGTATATGCTCGACCCGTCATGGATTTTGAAAACTCCTTCAAACGAACAACATGGTTGTGTTCATGTTCTCCTAATGCTTCCAAGAATCTAGAAACATGCTCTCGAGCATTTCCCGCTCCATTGTAAAGTGTGAACGTTGGAGAAGTGTAACCTTTTGGGAGAGCGATTCTTTGTGTAGCAGCGGGATATGGAGGTTGATGACGGTGCACGGACGGTGTAAGGCCCTTTCCCCGATTCTCTATAAAACGTTTCAGGTCTTCACGGGTGAGAAAGCCGGCGGGTTCAACAGCTTTGCGGGCTTCATCATCGTCGTGGACTGGAATAACTTCAGGATCAGCAGTTGGAGATGTTTCCTTGTCTTTTCCTTTCTCTTGAGTTTTGCCTGACATGTTGTCAGTGAGAGTTTTGAGGTGGTTACATAACTCCTTTTGGGTAGCAGCCATATCAGTTTGATTCTTGGCGAGAACTTCTTGAACTTTCATGAGATCAGTGATGGTGGGTCGATTTTCTCTGAATTCCTCAGGATGACGTCCGAAGAGAGGATGATTTTCAACATCGGCGTGAGGATGAGTAGTGTTACTAACGTTGTTGGATGAAGGAATGGTTTCCGGAATACCCTCATTGTTGTTGTGGCTAGTGCTAGCGTTATTTACATTTGTAACTAACCCAGACCTAAGACCAGCCATTTTTTTATAATGCGAGACTGCAACCGAGAGATTAATCTCCCGCTGTGGTCGCCAATCTGTGGATGGGGAAAAACGGTTTGCTGGTTTTTTAGGGAAGTGAAGAGATGGACGTGTTGTCGAGACTCCTCGACCGAGAAATCTGCTGAACCTCACACAGATGCACTGCAAAGGGAGTGCTTAGATTCGAGAGATCAATCTTTAGGACTCCGGCCTAAACCAAGTCAATGGACGTTCCAAAGTCAATTCGGTCGCAAAGAGGGAGATGAGTTGATCTCTAGGAGGGAATCTGAGAATTGTGTGGGATCAATGATGATCAAGGATTGTGGATGTGTTGAAGGTTTTTGCAAATCCAAGAACTGTTGAAGTTGAGTTCTGTGAATAAGTTCTTTATCGAGTTGTTGACAAATGATGATAATGATCTGTTGTCCTCGATTTGGACTTATTTATATTGCAAGAATGATGAACCATTGATCCCTGTAAGTGTGACGGTTTCTTGAGTGAAAGAGTGGGAAAGTGGAAGAACGTGGTGAAACCAGTTCCAGGTCGTGCAGAGACTTAATTGATCATTCACCCACTACTTTGATAACTCCTTCAACCGTTGACACGACTTACTCACATTTCTCGTTGTGGATGAATCCACGTGCTGTAAGCCGCTAGACCAAAACCCTAATTGATATCCCCCAATTTGACGTGATTGATGTCTCACGAATCGTGGAGTCTGCATGACAGACATGTATTTTATTAGTAAGTTGTTGACTGTTTAAATAGTGAATCTAAGTTTTGTTGAATTGAGCATGATTGGCGAATGCTCAGTGACTCATGGATTTGAACGTGTTAGTTTTTATGTTGATATTGCTCGTGTGCAGTTGTTGTAAATTCGAGCGTCTGAGCAAGTATTGCTCAATTCAACGAATTACTGAATATTAATAGTTGGGCGATTGAGAAATTCGACGAATTACTGAATATTGATAGTTGGATCAATATTCGAGCAATTGAGCAAGTATTGCTCGATTCGAAGAATTACTTATTTATTGGTGACGTGACCCAATAAAATATTAATTAGAATATTGGTAGATTCCCGAATATTATGTAATTAATCCGCGTGTTGTTTGCTGGATCAACATAAATTTATTTAGTGTTTGAACTTGCTCAGAATGATGTTTTGTTGAGCGTTTGTTCGAAACCCTAATTTTTGATCAATTGCTCATTAATTGACGAATTGCTGAAAATAGGTCATGAGCGAAGGAGGGACCGACCACATGGGACTATGGACGTCCATGTGATGCCTAATTTATCGAGTGAGCATACACGGTAGGTTGGTGAAGGAATGACGATTGAATGTCGGTTTCATCATTTATTGAAATATTGCTGGATTCAGCATTAGGTGATAAAACCTGTATGAAAAATGGGGGACCGACCAAGAGAGCATGAGACCGGCTCTTGGTGGTCATGGGACCAGCTGTTTGTTATTTGAGCAATCCCCAGAGTAGTTGTAGGGAATTTGGGCCCAATATGAGCAATTGAGCAAATTATGTCAGAATTATGAAAACACGTGGGACCGGCTTTGTGCAAGCCCTAGGGATGACCCTGGTCGGTCAAGAAGGCATGCACGTGTTACCATGGTGTCTGTGCTTCCGTACTGAGAGTTTCAGTATTTTCTGATGTGCGTTCGAGCAACATTGTGAATTTTCAGAAGAGTTTCATCTTGACTAAGATTCTTGATTTTTGTTGGAATGAGCATGTATGCTCAATTGATCAATATGTTGTAAATATTAAAATAAGAGTATTTTAACATTTAAAATTATCGTGAGAGGCTAGCCGGTCGTGCGACCCTGTTGGCTTTTGGTTTTTCATGATTCGAGCAAAATTCGAGAAATTATGACGAAATCATGATTTTTCCTCAAACCAAGGAGTTTCATGAATTGAGGAAAATAGTAATTATAAAATATTAGGGATTGCAAGGTGTGGGACCGACCACGTCTAGGGCATGGCTGGCCGGCTATATTGCCCGTTCCCACAACACTTTCTCTAATTTTATATTATTATTTTATATGAAACCGTGATATTATGGAGAATCCATGAGTTTTGTTAAAACGAAGGAGTTTCATGAAATTGGGAAATAATAATTATAAAAGGCTAGGGATTGTAAGGTGTGGGACCGGCCATGGCTAGGTTGCCTGGTCCCGCACACTTTTCCCTATTTTATAATATTATTTTTCATGAATCCATGAAGTTACGAAGAATTCATGAGTTTTTCTCAAACAAGGAAAGTTGCTAAAATCAAGGAGTTTTCATGAGTTCATGAAAATATCAAAATAGGGAAAAATAATGGAAGAGGCATGTGACCGGCCACGGCTAGGGCACGGTCGGCCAGACGGTGGGCCCGACTCATGGCGGCTTTTATTATATTATTATTATTTATTATTTTCTCCTGTTTTGCGTAGGATTCCTTATCTGTCCATATTTTTGAATGATCGTTTGTGCATCCGGGTGCTCAGTCGTGCATCATTGTCGAGTACACTTGCACTATTTTTGTGGGGCTTACTCAGTGATGGTTCAGAAGCCCGATTGTTGAGTATTTATTACTAATTTATGGAATTCAATGGAGAATGATTCACAAAACTGAGTAATAAAAGTGAGTAGTCGTTTATTATCAATCCATAGGATCAGCCGTGGATTCGACCATGAATTCGGAATTATAAAACGAGCATTATCATTCCATGGGATCGTGGATTCCGCCACAGAATCAGAGTAATAAGGTTATTACCATTCCATGAGATTAGTCGTGGATTCGATCATGAAATCGGAGTAATAAGATTATCCATTACCATTCCATGAGATCAGCCGTGGATTCGATCATGAAATCGGAGTAATGAGATAAAATAGATTATCTTCTAGGAATTCAGCGGTGAATGTCACGGTAGAATTAATCTATTACAGAAGGGATATTAGCCATTTAAAGCATCATACCCGTTCTGAAAGGTGCATAGTCAGGAAACAACGAGTGTTGCCGAAGTCCTGAAGGAGTTATTGCTCTCAATCTTACGGAGAACCGCTTGGATCTATACACGGTCTCTCTACATAGTCAGGGAACAGTGAGTGTCACCGACGTTCTGAAGGCGTTATTGCCCTCAATCTTACGGAGAACCACCCAATCATTCTTTTATGTAGAGGGGGGTCTCTCTCATGTAGTCAGGGAACAGTGAGTATCACCGACGTCCTGAAGGCGTTAATGCTCTCAATCTTACGGAGAACCGCCCAATTATGTTATTCTACATAGAGGGCATGATGAAATGCAAGGTATCGAATGCTCAGCTAGTGGAGGCCTTTCGAAAACAAATTCACCATGGATCGTAAAATATGAATCATCACATGCCTGAAAGTCGTGTCAGAAACATGCAATATCATGATTTTACGATTTTGTCCTTTGTTGAAAATCCACCATCTACACCAAGGAGATCAGGCATTTGGATGTGAAGCTACAAAGTTTATTTATTATGTAACCCATATGTATTGATAGTTTTGTCACTAAAATTGACAAAGGGGGAGATTGTAAGAGCACTGCTCGGTCAAACTCACATGCGTTGCTATCTCAAGCATGTTTGTCAATGTTAGTTGTTGATACATGAAAAAATATCCCCTTAACAAGTTGGGGGTTCCCCTAAGAATGTAGGTGAGGTTGGGCTAAACTATGGGGACTTGGAGACTATGGCCAAGTCCAACTAGAAAATACCCATGAAAATGGAGGACGAGGAAGGAATTAATGAAGAAGAAAAAGGTTATGTTAAAGAACGGCATCAAGGGTAATTAAGAGGTGTTGGGACATGTGTCATGATATGGTAAAAAGATGGGCTTTTATGAAAGCCTATAAAAGAAAGGACAAGGTACAATGGAAAGACAACTCTCTCTCTTACCACATTTGGAATTGTGAGGTCATTTGGTGTGGCTAGGACGGGTAGGACCAGAACTAAATTCACCCTTCAACACTAGTGATCAATACTATAACTGTTGATTTCTAGTCTAATTATAGATGTCTCGGACTAGGATATAGATTGTGTAGTTAAACATTAGACTTCACGGGTTCATCAATTGAAGACGAAGAACTACTAAAGAGAGTTTGTGGAACTTCATCAACAAAAGGTATATGGAGAGTAAAACTCATCTATCACTTGGAAATTTTATTTCTACTATATCTCATATATTGAGACAAAAGTCGTATTACTATATAGTATTCGATTATGCACATTTGAGATTCCGAGATGAGTTTAACTCGCTTACATATTTCTCGAATTATGTGTTGGTATGCTTTCACTTCAACCAAGTTCATCTTATATTCTTGACGAAAGTCAAAAGATGATCATGTGAAAATCGCCGAATAACATCTTACATAGTTTATGTGATACAATCATTTGGTATAGACTTGGAATGTTTCATTATGATTATTTCAATAACTTGAAAATTGCATTGATGCTAATAGTGTGTGAAAACGGCTACTGTCATCCTCTAAGAAAGTTTCAATAATTGAAATAAGAGTTTAGAACACTTAACCATTACTGGATTGTGACATGTTGTGTACTCTTACACATATGTAATTCATGTCTGGGAACCATAGTATGTGTATGTGTTGGTTTTAGTCCGGGAACCTAAGTATGCGTACCCGTATGCGTACTGGCGTAAGGTTCATGATCGAGAATTTCTGCTGGGATTGGAAGTATGCGTACCCCTTTGCGTACTGGCGAAACCCAAACTCAGTCCGGGTAAATCAAGTATGCGTACCCGTTTGCATACTTGAAGGTTAAAGTTCCAAAGTCGGTTGTGTACATGAACTAATACATTTATATATTAAGGAATGCATTCTTTGCAAGCCGTGGCTATAATGTTCATGAATTGATTCGAGTGAATCAAACCAATTTTGCTTCAATTGTGTTCTTGTATACTTTTATGAGAATATAACAATTGAAAAACTCTTTAACTAGTTTCATTTGAGTCATTTTAACTAGTTATGGTTAAGATGAATAAGGTTGATATGAGAGTATTCATATGGCTAACTTCGGTTAATTATTGTTGAGCCAACATGGCGTACACGTTTAGGTACGGTTACTCAAACCTAAATGAAGGTACATTTAATTTGTGTGTAACAAGCAAAGTTAGATTTAACGGTTGAAAGATATTAGCTTGAATCTAATCAGGTTTTCATCTAACGGTGAATATTGAATTATTTGTTACCAAGGTAACTTAGATTGCAAACCCTTATTTGAAAACTATATAAAGGAGAACTCTAGCAACTGGGAAACTTAATTACAACATTACTTGCGTGATACTAGTTGTATAAGCTAGAGTCGATTCTCCTTTAACCTTAGTTTTTTCACGATACCCTGTAGGTTAACGACTTAAAGACTTCATTGGGATTGTGAAGCCAGACCCAACTATTTTCTCTGTAGGTGCGTGTTCTGATCTTGCCCTGTTCTACCGTGATTGAGTAATATCTTCTCTAAGATTTACTCGAGAGTGATCGCCAGTAGGTAAGATAAAAATAAGTCACAAACATCTTCGTCTCATCGTTTGTGATTCCACAATATCTTGTTTTGTTTCATACAATTAAGATTATTGTGAGGTGATTGATAATATTTGGTTGTTCTTCTGGAATATAAGTCTGGTTTATCAATTGGTTCCTGTTCACCTTGATTTATCAAAAGACGGAATAAAACTTATAGGTATTTCTGTGTGAGACATATTTATCTATTCCTATAGACTTTTCTGTGTGAGAAAGATTTGTTTATCAAGTCTTCGACTTTGGGTCGTAGCAACTCTTAGTTGTGGGTGAGATCAGCTAAGGGAATCAAGTGCGTAGTATCCTGCTGGAATCAGAGATGTAAGGAGAGAAACTATACCTTGAATCAATGTGAGATTGATTGTGGTTCAACTACAGTCCAGTTCAAAGATCACTGGTAGTAGGCTAGTGTCTGTAGCGGCTTAATACAGTGTGGTGTTCAAAGCTGGACTAGGTCCCGGGGTTTTCTGCATTTGTGGTTTTCCTCTTTAACAAAATTCTGGTGTCTGTGTTATTTCTTTTCCGCATTATATTTTGTTATATAATAGAAATATCACAGGTTGTGTGTTAAGATCAATCAATTAAATAATCCAAACTTTGGTTGTTGATATAAATTGATTGACACTTGAACATTTGTTTTTGGTACCGTTCAAGTTATTTCTCCTTATTCAATCGAGATTGCAAATTCTTATTTGTTTGATTGCGGATTGAATTGAGAAATAGTGATGTCGCTCTTTGATATACTTTCGTATAGATTGAGTCTGACTGTCTAGTTGATTCTCTTGAAAGTATATTGGAGTAAGTCCTCTCGGATTGCCAAACGAAATATTGGGTGTGGTTGTTGTACCTCGCTTTTTCAGAAATGCTTAACACAAGAGAACTTACGGAGCCGCATAGTACTTACACATAAAGGTGGATCAGGGAAAGATCAATCATGCGGAATATTCAAAGAGTCATTCTATTTTTCATCAATATTTTCATAAAGACATATAATAGACTTAATCTTTGGAATCAAAAGTTCATCCTATTTCCATCAATATTTGCATAATGACATAATAGGCTTAACTTTTGACATATATGGGACAATTATAGTTCACGGACGCAAACACACATATCCCATAATAATTTTTGCAATATATGAAACCAATAAAGATTAATACTGCAAAATCATCTTCCAAATAAACTTTAGAATTTAAATAAATAAATCTAAAAACATTGTAAGATGAAAATCGTTGGCAATAGCTATGTGTACTCACAATAATTGCTATTCCAAACCCTAGTTATCCTTCTTAAAACATAAGAATAAATTCTCATAAGAAGTTTCCTAGACATCATAGAGCTTTCTCAAAGCATCTACTGAGAATTCTTTCTAATTATTGAAGAATCCATTGATTATGGGATCGTTCAATTCCTCCAAATCTTCAAAGATATCAATTAACTCACTAAGTTCTCTTTTTAGTCCACTCAAGGTGTTCTTTGTTAGAGACAACATATGTTCATAGTGAGCTATCTTTTTTAAAGAGAAAATGATTTGAGATTTTAAATCATTTCTTTTGTTGATGAAATCCTTCACCATATCTCTAAAATTATTATCAAAATGATAAACAGACAAGAGGCAGCTAGAGGAAGAACTTTCTTCATCATTTGTAGATCTCTCTTTCTTCTTCCTTGAGAAATTGATTCATCCACAAAGATACACATTAACCGCTTCAACTGCATCCCTTTTTGTGGTACCTTTAGTTACAAGAGCCATGAAACTGTATCTTTCAAAGATAAAATATGTGAAGGGCATTTTGATCACAATTGAATATAAACAGACCAATAAACATCCAAACCCTAGAAGAACTTTGAACAAGTCTTTTACGGTTCATGATCCATTATCTATTTTAACTAAGAAGATTTTTTCTTAACATAAACAAAATAAGAAATTAACAATTATACAAAACTTGAGCAACCTTGATATAATCCTCATTTTCTCAAGCTAAAGATGAGGATTCAGACGTCACTAGTATTAGATAGTGACGGAGTGAGACGAATGCTCACATATTTTATCACATAGTGACTTATCAAGGTTTGTTGTATAAACAGACTTCTTACCTCATCTGAATCAGGTTTTTTTAGATTTCTTCTTGTCTTCAGGAGTACCCTATTGATTACCCAAGGCCAGATTCATTCTTTGCATGTCATTTTGAAGTTTGGAAATCCTTTTGTTATTCCTCTTGAATTTCCAACACTTACTTTGAACATGATTTGCATTTCCACAAAACGAAAAAATCAAGGAAGATTTTTTGTCTTGCTTATTTGCCTCCTGTTTATCACAACATTCATCATCAATTGTTCCAAAACCGGCTGGAACAAAGGAGTTGATTGTGCTCGCAGTTTTTCTTTTGAACCCTAACCCATTTGTGTTCCCAAAAGACTTCTGACCGAATAACATTGCTGAGATTTTGTCAGAACTTCCAGACAACCTTTGTGGGTCACACTTAAGAGTATTGATCTCTTTTTTCTTCAAAGATAGGGTCCTGGTAAATTCATCATTAAGACAATCTATTTCAAGATTTTTAACTTGAAGTGATGATTAAAGTTTCTCCAACGAAGCCTTTAGTTGGAGGTTTTCTTGGTGAATTTCTTCACACTTATCCAAGAATTCAAAAATCTCAGTGTCATACTCAAACTCTGAATCAGAATTTGAGTACGAAGAAGTTTCTGCTGCGAGAGCCGAAAATTCATTACACACATCGGAAGTACGCAAGATGTTGACAACCTTGGATGATTTTTCTTGTATTGAATCATCTGAAGCATTAACTAAGGAGAGGCGTTTCTCACATCTTTTGCTTCTTTTTACAATATCCTTGATCTTTTGTGTAATCAGTGATTTATTTAAATCAATATGATTGGAACAACATTCATCAGCCCAAGATAAGTTAGAAGATTCGTTTGTGTTGGTCACAGCTTTGAACGCAGATGTTCTGATCAAGATCAACTATTTTAACTTTCCAACAAGAGTATTTCTGGAAAGTGTATCAAGTTTATTTCCTTCAACGATGGCATGTTTCTTAGATTCGTATCTACATGGCAATGATCTGAGAATTTTCATCACAATTTCCTTTTCAGGAATAGTCTTACCCAACGCAAAAGATGCATTAACAATTTCAGACACTTTGTGATTAAACTCATCAAATGAATCTTCATTTGCCATACGAAGGTTTTCCCAATCAGAATTTAGGTTTTGAATCCTAGCTTCTTTTTCAGAGGTATTCCCTTCAAATACGGTTTCTAAGATATCACACGCATCTTTAGACCGAGTGCACGTAGTCACATGGTACTGAAAATATGGGGTAATGGCATGGATGATTACATTCAATCCGTCATAATTTTGCTTTGCAGAAAGAATCTCGACAGCATCATAATCACCGATATCCTTTGGAACAGTTACATCGCCTTCTGTAACAACCGAAGGATTATATCCATTAACAACATAAACCCATGATTGAAAATCAAGCGCTTGAAGAAAGGTACGCACAACAATATTCCATTACAAGTAATTCGAGCCATCGAAGACTGGTTGTACGTTTATAGAGATAACACTTATGTTCATAGAGTCAGATCGATACAAACACAGACTTATGAGGTCTTAAATGTGTTTGCCTGCTCTGATACCAATTGAAAAAGCGGGGGTCTCAACCACACCCAACATTTCGCTTAGCAATCTGTATGGACTAACTCCAATATACTTTCAAGAAAATCAACTAGACAGTCAGACTCAATCTTAAGAAAATTATATCCAAGTGTTATATCTCTGTTTCTTAATGTAATCAGCAAATCAAAATAGATAGAAATATATGAGCGTAATTATTATAAGAAACAACTTGGACGGTATCAAAAACAAATATCTAAGTGTCAATCAATTTAATCAACAACCAAAGGTTGGATCATAATTGACTGAACTTACGCATAACCTCTGATATTTTAATTATATCAATTCCTTATTATATAAAGGAGAATGTTTTTGTTGATGTGTCAGCACCACATCAACCCTCATGTTTTCTCAAAATTAACGTTGCCACGTAGAGGAATCAATTAGTTTGGATGTGATGATTGACAATGAGATGTGTCTGTTTGTTTAAGCACGAAAAGTCGAAAAGACACGACTTTAGTCGTAAGTAACCCTATACGATTAGAGCTGTTCTTTTTAGTTGAGACTTCTCTATTTGAAGAGTTCTCTTTCAGTTAGACTCCTGAATTACATAAATAACGATCATAGCGATTCGTCGAATATCTTTCTACTTCGATTCTCTAATGTAGCCGCACTTCGGTTTCTAAGAGGTAACAAATTCACATTCTGTCTTTTATTTTTGGTGTGTGTTGGTTTTTAGTTGTTGTCTGTTTCACATTTCCTCCATCATCTGTTCGATTGAAGAATCATCAAGTTCAAAACATGATTAAGATCTGAATTGGTCAGATATCATCTGATAATGTTGGATGATTTTTCCTTTTTTCTTTTACATTATTGATAATATTGGGTGATTTTTTATCCTTTCTTTTGCTTTGAATGAAAATCTAAAAACTAACCATTACATAAGGAAACATTTTACTAAGTCACAACAACAATCAGTTATGTGCTACTGGAAGATGGTTGGAGAAATAATTCATGGCCACCAACAGCAACTGTAAGAAAGAGTTTTCTTTGGGAAGTAATAAGGTAAATTGCTTAAAATTTAGACCCTTTCAATTGATTAGAATGAAATATATGTTCATGATTCAACTATAGGCACAAAATAAGCATATACCATACGGGTTTCGTTAGAGTTTCTGTTTTACCCAGTTGACGTCAGTTTCTTTTGTGAAGTTGAGAGGAAATACTACAATTGGTTGTTTTGTCGATAAGAATCAAGATCAAGTGATGGAAGTTTAAGAATGATGATAATTCAAATTGTTTATACATTTTTCGATCTTTGCAACATGGTCGTACTATTTGATTTCATGAGATACAATATTGCTTAGACATTTAATGATTAATTTGCATTTGACATAATTATCCGTAAACGACTAGAATCTAAGATTGTAACTATACAACGAAGCTAACTATGGTTGAGGAAATGAAAATTCTGTGTTGTAGTATGTAATTTATTGTAGATACTTTTACTTAGGAACACCTCTCATGAAGCATTATCATTAGCTTATGGGTTTAACTATTTAGGTCTTTAAATCTGCCTTTTTCGTTTGAATTGATGGTTGGATTTCAATAATATTTGATCTCTTTACTGGAGACTTATAATAGGATGAAGTTTAGGAAAATAACTAATGGACATAATAAGAATCACCTGACAGAGTAAGAATCATGTAAACGTTTGTTTAATGACACTCATCTGAGAGCTACTTATGGATTATCTATTAATTGCACTTTCTTGGATGATTTTGGATACATTTACTTTATTTTGCACGGGCATGAAAAGACCTTGTAAACAAATATAAAGTGGAAAAGAAATAACACAAACATCAGAAGTTTTGTTAACGAGGAAACCATAAATGCAGAAAAACCCCGGGACCTAGTCCAGATTTGAACACCACACTGTATTAAGCCGCTATAGACACTAGCCTATTCCAAGTTAACTTCGGACTAGAATGTAGTTGATCCCTAACCAATCTCACACTGATCAAGGTATAGTCGCGTTCCTTACGCCTCTAGAACCACGCCAGATGATGCGCACTTGATTCCCTTAGCTGATCTCACCCACAACTAAGAGTTGCTACGACCCAAAGTCGAAGACTTGATAAACCAATTTTGTCTCACACAGAAAAGTCTATTGAATAGATAAATTTATCTCCCATAGATATACCTATGAGTTTTGTTCCGTCTCTGGATAAATCATGGTGAACATGAACCAATTGATATACCAGATGATAAACACGAAAGTGCGACGCATTTTCACCCATAAATACATTAGCTGGGACTCATTTTATCACTAATAAACTTGTTTTAAGTCTTTCCAAGGAAATAAGCTCTTATGGAGAAAGTTGCTCGAAAAGTGATTTTTGCACCCCGGAGGACAACTGCTAAACGGACCCCTACTTTGGATAAGAGGCACCTCAATTATTAAAGGGCACCTTCCTTACTTTTTACACCCCATAAGGCAAGTGCTAAAGGGACACCCATATTGGATTAGGGGGAGGACATCTTCTTCCCAATTTCAAATTCTGCAAATTGGCGGGAATTTCTGCGAGCAGTGAACCAGATTAGGGTTCGGGTTTTGGAGTTATTCTATGGAGATTCAATCGAAGAATATGGCTGGGATGGACTTGGACTGACTGAACATGGCTGGTAACTCCGTTCGATTCAATCAGTTTGGGCCAGATATCGAACTTGAAGATAAAACAGGGAAAACGGTGTGTCACCTGCGATATTCCCTGTATTGATTTTGGGAAATATTTGGTTGGATTTCTCTCTTTTTTTGGTTATATACCATCCTGTTACATCACAACAGAATTGGTAATTACTTTGAATTTGATCAGAGGGAAAGATTTCACGGAATCTCGTTAAACAGGGAAGTCTTTTGTTCTCGGGTTACTGTGAGTTGTATATGGAATGTTTGAGGATCAAAGAGGGAGTATATCTTCTTTGTTAATGTTTTGCTCTATCTTTGGAAGGATTGACAGCTCAAAGACGCATGCATAAGGTGTGAAGCAGATAAGGATTGAAGAAAACAGAGGTTGAATATATTTTGGAGATTCTGTTGGAAGATATGTATTGATTTAGAGAAAATATCGACCTAGTATTATATTCTGCATTGTTTGGGACAAATTTGGAGAATCACTAAACGTAAAGATATGAAAGAGGAATCATTTTCGTAGCATGCAGAGAAGATTTTATTCTTGGGTTTTCTTTGGTTTGGGAATGGAAAGATCGTGGTTGGAACATGGAAGAATATCTTCTCACATCAGTTTTAATCAATCTAAGAAGTGCATTCATGTGTTTGGAGTATGTATCCATGAGCAGAAGCGTGAAAGAGAAAAGAAGAAAATTCCCGATAAAATAATGAAATTTATTTCGAAGATATTTTGGAGTTATTGCAAGGATTTTGTCGACCCGTTGAGTATAAATAGTGTGTTGTGGAGCAGAGAGGGATCATCTAGAGTTGGGGAGAAGAGTATAGGATTGCAGAGAAGATTTTTCTGCTGCTGCAGAAAAGAAGAAGAAGAAGAACAAACTACACTTGTAGTCTGTCGTTTAGAACTATCACTGTTTCTTCCAAGAACGACAGTTTTTTGCGACAGAACAAAACAATTGTTTTCTATCACAATCATTTTAACAGTCTTGTAACGGCTTTACAGTGTTGCGAAACTCAGTTTTCTTATCTTTTCACCTCTTGTAAGCACTTTTGAGTAATAAAAATGAATTTTAAGCGTGTCTACAATATGAGGAGTTAAACCCCTACACTGGGTCAGTGGATGAATCCGAATTTCATACATGGGTGAATTTATTTTATTCTTTTTATGACTTTTGCACTTATTTTAAACTGATTTATTATTTGAATTAATTAGTTATTATTTTATTTGATGGGTCATGCTTGCTTAAATGTTTGATGTCCCATGCTTACGATTTATAACTAATATTTTGAGAATTTACCTTGGCAAAAATAAGAACGCGCAATTGGGGGATAAAAAACTAATTGGGGGATAGAGGAAAAAGACAAAAACTGGATTTGAATATCAAATAAGGGTCACACCTTATCTATTTTTTTATCTAATTCCTAATCTACCCCTTACTAATCATGTTTAGTGGTTAAATATAATTAGTTGAGTGAATAGATTAGTTTGGTAATCATTAGAATAAATCATTATCATTGAATTTGTTGATGCAACAACATCAAATCAAGATATTTATAATCATGAAGGTTTTGGTGAAGAACCAACCCAGGAAAGTAAACTAGCTGAACATATAAGTGCTCCAATTACTCATATATAAGTATTAATGTATTAAAATTTGATTTTCTTTTTCATTGAATTCGCCATTGTTGCGCCTGAAAAACTCAGTGCCGGCATGGTAAAAGTATGAATACCTTGCCGGCAGTGACCAAACCGGCATGGTATTCATACTTTCACCATGTCGGTACACAATATCCCCCAATTTTGAAAATTGGAAGTACACTACCGGCATGGTTGATTCCCAACTGTACCGTGCCGGTTTGAGGACAAAAACATACAAAAAACTTGTCTGAAATAGCAAGTACCGGCATGGTATTCATCCTAAAAAACCATGCCGGAACTAGTATCGGCATGGTATTCATCCTGAAAACTACACCGGAACAAAAATATAGTAGGGTATTCATCGTAAACACAAGCCGGGAGTGGATTGAAAGTTTATGATTCTAACCCAAACGAAGTTTTAAAACAACAACAACACTTTAAATATGATTAGGTATCATGTACCTTCTCAATAAAGCCATTTCTTCTTCTTCTTCTTCTTCTTCTTCTTCTTCTTCTTCTTCTTCTTTCTCAAGAACAATTCAATTTAACCTTTCTTTAAGAACTTGTTAGGGTTTGATTTTGATTTTTAGTTTTAAATTTTAATTTAGATGGAAGGGTATTTTAGTATTTTCGTCCCCCAAAACCCCCCCTTAACGGATATTATTGGATGGGGTTAGTAATTCATATCCCCCAATTAGTTTTTTTATCCCCCAATTGCGCGTTCAAAAATAAGAGTCCATGTTTTTATTTATTGAGCGATAATTGTTAAAGAATAAATAATTGAACCTATTGATATGAATTCGGTGGAATCCTAGTCCCAGTAACTCTCGCTTTTGTTTATTTATTTATTTTAAATCTTTAAATTCAATCTTCGCAAATCTTAGAGTTCGAATCTATTTACTACAACAACATTGAAAAAAACCATCACCAGACTTATATTCCTGAAGAACAACCTAGAAATATCAATCACCTCAAAATAATCTTAATCATATGGTAGCGAAACAAGATATTGTGGAATCACAAACGATGAGACGAAGATGTTTGTGATCACTTTTTATCTTGCCTATCGGAGATTAAATCTCGAGCAAATCTTAGATGTTAGAGCATTGTTCGGTCGAACTCGCAAGCATTGCTATCTCAAGCTTGTTTGTCAATGTTAGTGATCAAAACTATAACTCTTGATTTATAGTCTACTTATAATAATGTCTCGAACTAGGATAGATTGTGTAGTTGAGCATTATACTTTACGACGGTCATAATTTGAAGACGAAGAACTATTCAGGAGAGCTTGTGGAACTTCATCAACAAAAGGTATGTGGACACTAAAAACTCATCTATCACTTGGAAAGTCTATTTCTACTATATCTCCTATATTGTGACAAAAGTCGTATTACTATATAGTATTCGATTATGCATATTTGAGATTCCGAGATGAGTTTAACTCGCTTACATATTTCTCGAAATATGTGTTGGTAAGCTTTCAATTCAACCAAGTTCATCTTATATTCTTGACGAAAGTCAAAAGATGATCATGTGAAAATCGCCGAATAACATCTTACATGGTTTGTGTGATACAATCATTTGGTATAGACTTGGAATGTTTTGTTATGATTATTTCAATAACTTGAAAATTGCTTTGATGCTAATAGTTCGTGAAAACAGCTATTGTCATCCTCTAAGAATGTTTCAATAATTGAAATAGAGTTTAGAACATTAACCATTATTGGATTACAAAAATAGTATATGTTCTTGCATATATGTGATCCATGTTCAGAACCATAGTATGCATGCCCGTATATATACCTGTTGGTTTGTGAAATTCTGGGAGCCTAAGTACACATACCGGACGTGTACATGTGTAAGGTTTGGGTCCGGGAATTTCTGCTGTGTTTGGAGTATACGTACTAGTTCGCATACTGGAGAACCCAATCAGTTTGGCTACTTAAGTATGCGTACCCGTTTGCATACTTGAGTGGTTAAAGTTCTAAAATCGGTTTGTTCATGAACTAATACATTTATATAATAAGGAATGTATTATATGCAAACCGTGGCTATAATGTTCATGAATTGATTCGAGTGAATCAAATCGATTTTGCTTCAATTGTATTCTTGTATACTTCTATGAGAATATAACAATTGGACAACTCTATAACTAGTTTCATTTAAGTCATTTGAACTAGTTGTGGTTAAGATGAATAAGGTTGATATGAGAGTGTTCATGTAGCTAACTTTGGTTAACTACTGTTGAGCCAACCTAGTGTACACGTTTAGAAACGTATACTCAAACCTAAATGAAGGTACATTTCATTTGTGTATAACAAGCTAAGTTCGATCTAACGGTTGAAAGATATTAGCTTGAATCTAATCACGTTTTCATCTAATGGTGAATATTGAATGCTTTGTTACCAAGGTAACCTAGATTGCAAATCCTGATTTGAAAACTATATAAGGGAGAACTCTAGCAACTGGGAAACCTAATCCCCACACCTTCTGTTTGATACTAGTTGCGACTAGAGTCAGATTCTCCTTTAACCTTAGGTTTTTCACGAAACCTTGAAGGTTAACGACTTAAATACTTCATTGGGATTGTGAAGCCAGACACAACTATTTTCTTTGTAGTTGTATGTTCTGATCTTACTTCTACTATCGTGAATGAGTATTATCTTTGCTAAGATTTGCTTGAGATTTATCTCCGATAGGTAAGATTAAAAGTAGTCACAAACGTGTTCGTCTCATCATTTGTGATTCCAAAATATCTTGTTTCGCTTCCATACGATTAAGATTATTGTGAGGTGATTGATAATACTAGGCTGTACTTCGGGAATATAAGTATGGTTGATCAATTGGTTCCTGTGCACCTTGATTTATCAAAAGACGGAACAAAACTCATAGGTATTTTTGTGGGAGACAGACTTATCTATTCCAATTGCCTTTCCAGTGTGAGACATATTTGTTTATCAAGTCTTCGACTTTGGGTCGTAGCAACTCTTGGTTGTGGGTGAGATTAGCTAAAGGAAGTGCGTAGAATCCTGATGGGCTTCAGAGACGTAAGGAGAGCAACTGAACTTTGATCAGTGTGAGATTGATTAGGGTTCAACTACATTCCAGTCCGAAGTTCATTGGTAGTAGGCTAGTGTCTGTAGCGGCTTAATACATTGTGGTGTTCAAAGATGGACTAGGTCTCGGAGTTTTTCTGCATTTGCAGTTTCCTCGTTAACAAAATTTCTGGTGTCTGTGTTATTTCTTTTTCGCATTATATTTTATTATATAGTAGAAATATCACAGGTTGTGCGTAGTTCAATCAATCAGATAATCCAACCTTTGGTTATTGATATAAATTGATTGACACTTGAACATTGGTCTTTGGTACCGTTAAAGTTGTTTCACATAATAATCAGGCTCACAGATTTGATCTGTTTGATTTGCTGATTACATTGTGAAACAGAGAGATAACTCATTGATATACTTTTCTAAAGATTGAGTCTGACTGTCTAGATGATTCTCTTGAAAGTATATTGGAGTTTGTCCTTTCAAATTGCCGAACGAAATATTGGGTGTGGTTGTTAGACCCCCGCCTTTTTCAATTGGTATCAGAGCAGGAAAATACGTTTAAGACCTCATAAGTATGTGTTTGTAGCAATCTGACTTTATAGACATAAGTGTTATCTTTATAAACGCACCTCCAGATCCAAGGATTTCTGAATTCTCTTCCATGAATGATTTGATAAAATTAGTAGAAGAAATTCTATCTAAACCTCCACCAGGTTTAAAATCCCTTGAAGTGTTTTCAGGCTTGACTAGAATCTAGAAAACTTATCTCTTGATGTTAAGTTACACCCTCCAGAAAGAACAAGAATCTCCTGATAAGCTAAATCTAGTCATGATGAATAATACTCATGTTGAGGTTGACATTGATTTACTAATCCGTGAGAGCAATGTTCCTCCTCTGTGTAATCCAACTAGTTGAAGCAAACTAAACGGTTACAAGAAGAGTTTAAGTTTAAGTTTTCCGACTGTACCACCTCTACGCATGAATCAATTCATTGGTCAATTCCTGATACATCTTACCAAGATAATAGTATTGTCCCTTCTTATGAAGAAATTAGAATGTCTATTTTTATCAAAAAAGTTTCCCTGTGCGATACTGAAAATTATCTACAGAAATTGTTTCTTATAAGGTGTAAAATAAGAAATCAGAAACACAAAATTTTTTGTGCTCTCTGGAAGTCCTTTGAAAAATTATAAAAACAGTCCCTTGAGTTTCTCTCAATATTGTAAGATGTAAGAGTAGTTGGAAAGAAACTCATTCTTGGTGCCATGGTGAGCAAGACATTGTTCACCTCAACACAACTTGATTGTGTTGGAAGTGCATCCTCGCCGAGAATTACCATGCTATGTATACGGTGAGGGAAGCACAAGAGTTGGGGCGTGACGAGGTGTCGAACTCGCAAAAAATAAATTCCTTACTTCTCTTACACTAACTAGTAGTACAATGACAAGCAGGTTCGTTCCTAAGGGAGACTTGAGTCTAAAGTTGTCAATTCAATTTCTGAATATTAATGCAAATATGAGTATGAAAATGATCAAAGACTCTTTCTCGGTCACAAAACATGAATCTTGTTGACATAGCTATGTTTCTGCAAAGTACCCATTACTAATAACCCTAGAATATTTAGTACGCTCAAATACTCTGCAATCTCAAATTCACCGGACACGGAAGCGCTCGACTACCAGAATCTACTTGCCAAGTTTCCTAGAAGTACGCTCTCTAGGTGTGACTTTAACAAATGCAATAAGTTCTATGAGATAGGCTATTCCTAGTGACAAACACATAAGCTCGATTCATCTACTAGTGTCATTCAATACAAATAGATATTTAACAAAATCCCATCGTCAATAACCACATATTACTACTTGTATTAAGAATCTCTAGACAATTACGGGGGCCGAAGAGTTCTCAAATTAGCAATTGAATCATCTATAAACCAATTTAATTTGCAACTTAAACGATTCAAGAATAATTCATAAACACTTTTGGCACGGTAGTGAATAAGCAATAACAATATATTTGCAAGAAACAGGCAGATTTAAATATCAATTTGAAATCATGTTCCGGATGTCAAAATCGTCCCTAATCAAATATGCTTAGCTACTGGAGTTCATGGAAAAATAACACAGCAAAGAAAAGAAACTTTTAACAACAAGCAAACCAATACAGCAACCCAGCTGTGGTGAACGCGATGGTGGTGCACTGCAACTGCGGAATGTGTGGACTGTTGATATGGATGATGGCGCTGCAGGCTAGATGGGATAATGGTGCTGGTAGCGAGGGGAACTGGTGGTTTAGCTTGGGCAAGAGTCACTGCTGCTGTGCGGATGGATGCAGGTGAGGTGGTATGGAGGATGGAACTGAACCGGTGTTGTTGTGGATGATATGCAGGTGGAGATGCAAAACAGGGGTGCAAACTGGCGATGATGGAGATGGCTATGGAGATGGTGGTGCTGATGTATGCAGTGCAAGAGATGATGCTGATGGAGGCAGGTGGTGAAGGTTATGCAGGTGGGGATGATGGATGATGATGGTTTTCAGCGAGTTGCGAGCACTGGTAATGGGGTCTGGGATTTTCTCTTCTGTAGCTTTTTCCAGGCTTTTATAGTTCTCAATTCCCTGTAAACTCGTAACCTAAAACAACTCCAACAAGCAAAACTCCGCAAAATCAATTCTTCTTGGCTGTTTTTACGGACCCAACTATTTCTTCGCAACTTCCAGATCATGTCTTCAATCTGAACCATTAAACACCAGCCACAACAACTATTTTCCACTGAATTTCCGGCCAAGTCTTCACTCATTGTGCCCTGTCCTTTTAAGCCTCTAAATTATGTCTCAACCCATTCAATCACAGACCCAATGGCAACAGCTTGTCTTCAGAACTAAATCTTCGGTCACAGTAAAACCCAAATGTATATATAACTCGCACCACCAATTCCGTGTTGTTCTCAAACTCAAAACCCTATCCCGACCATTCACAAAGACACACAGAAGTCCAAGGAAAACCTGGTTGTAGAAGAATCTGAAATGTAAAGAACTACTCGCTCAGACATTTTCTCGAAAATGTAATGTACGTCTTGCAAACTGGTGAAAGATAGAGCTCTGTTGGATTTGTAATCTTCCACGGCTTCTTCCCTGCACAGAATTCATACATAACACAAACCCATTCATTCAAATCATTTTCGAACTCAAAATCTTTATCAATCTGCTCCAATTCCTCCTCCATTAATCAACCAAACCATCAAATGTAGCTTCTCTTCTTTACTGACTCTTGGCAGCAATAACGAATTTAAAATCAAACCAAAGTCACACTAACGGCCAACTCATTCTTCTTGATGTCTCATAGACTCTTATAGGCTTCCTATTCTTTTCCGTTCATCTCTATTATGAGCAGCAGTCACCACTTCTTCCTCTCTGTGCTCATGTTTGAAATCCTGTCCAAACACAACATAAATTGTGTGTCTGTCTCAGTTTCTAAATCCCTGTCCTAACCACTGAAATCCCCTCCTACTTCTTCGAACGTACCCCCCCACCCAGACCTGAGCTTGTCGGCGTTGGTGCAGTCGTGAGAGGGAGAGAGCTAGGTGCAGAGAACTAGCACTCTGTAGGAAGCTGGTGGTGATAAAAGCTCGACCTAGGTCTAGCTGCTTGTTATAACTATAAGAGGATGCTGGCCCTTAGCTGAAAACTGGATGCATTTAACAATTATGGATAATAGTTCCTAGCCAATTCTGAGTACTGAGTCGTTTGTCTTCGGAAGGTTTCCAGTAATCCCTTGTCTGGCCATTTGAAGTCGTGTGTGCCCGCTACGTTTGTGTTCATCGCGGTCGATGTTTCCGAGCAATGAATTAAGCACCTATTTTTCTTCTTTTACATCGCATGACTCCATAATCTGCAAAATAGAAAACAAACGTAATATACAAAAATTTAAGAAAAATAAATAAGAAAAGCATAAGTAATTGACATTCAAAAGATGTATTTCATGCACTTATCAAATTCCCCCACACTTAATCTTTGTTAATTTTCGGGTAAACAAAACAAATAAAAAATACAACAACTCCGTGTCGTCGAGGCTACGGTTACTCTTAGCATGAATAACAAGCCTTTAAACCCCTAGGTGTCCCTAGTGGACGAGTTATAGTCTCGTGAAGGTTTACAAGAGGTGTACCTACAAAACCTTTTACTCCAAATTCCAACTACCTGTTTAGAATCTATGAACGAATCCAAAATGATTACAGGAGGAAGTACCTTGATGCAAATCCAATTCATATATAGGTAAACAAAGATCTACTCAGAAAGTCGAACAAACCACAATACTCGGAATCTAACAAACCACAATACTCGGAATCTAACAAACCACAATCACACACGAATAGATTAAGAAGATGGATATAGAGATAGATGGTTGCGATGTTGACTAAAGTGAACGGTGTTTCCCATATCTGTCTGAAGGTCACTGCCAAGATGAACCTATAAATCCTATTGGATTGATATACTGGTCTGAATTCTAATATCAACATAGCTGGCATATACAAGGGAACCAACGGTCAATAATCTTAATTCTAGATCAACTCGACTAGCAAATACAAGGGAACAAGCAGTTGACTTATTAATTGAACAATAATAATAATAATATTTTTTTCTTTTTCTTTTTCACTTTTATTCTTTTTGTTTTCTCTTTTCCTTTTTCTTTTTGAATTGACAACATGATTAGATCTTTTGGATCCAAGCGCATGCTTCTTGTCAGCAGATTACATGGTAATTCCCGTAGATCCTGCATTCCACGCTTGTTTAGGCGACGGAGACAGGTAGAACACACACATATTGCTATCCAAGTGTCACTTTTTTTTCATGTATATACACTCTGATTGGTCTAATTGGTCTGGTCTCTTTATTTTTAGAAACTCAATCACTATATTTCATCGTACCAGTAATAACAATTCGATGTTGGTGACCCACCAAATCACTTAGAGAAACAAAAAGTTGCAAAAATAAAAACAGAAAGTGATACGGTTACAATTCCGAGATATGGTAACAACTATCATATAATTTCTAACACCTGAGCTCTGTGTTTTTAGTTAATGGGTTCCTCAACTCCTGTAACCAAGATGGTTCCATCCGCTTATAGTGTTTAGTGTCATCCTGAAGGAACAAGTTTCTAGATTTTGAAGTTTATTATGCAAATTTTATTTTATTTTTCTAACTAATGGCATCAAACTCTACAAATTATATACAAATTACATAAACTGATACTCCAACTCATAGTTATTTCTGAACGATAGAGGATAAACACTAAATAATCTATTTAGTTGGCATCTAATCCCGACTCAGCTAATATATACCTCACCATGAATAAAAAATGCCATCTACTTAGAAAGACTGGTGTTTATTCTAAATTCTTCAAAAATCTCTAAAAGTTGGAGTTTTGTATACGTCAATTTTTTTAGTTCATATTATACCCTACCCCCACACTTAAATCAAACATTGTCCTCAATGTTTCAAACCATTGCAAAAAGAATAAGAGGAATACTTGAAAAAGACAAGGAAGTAAGAATTGGAATTGTTCACCTGATTGACGCATACGAGAAACATTCAAAGTAGACACCCCATATATCAACAATCTGAAAATTTGAGGATCCACCCACAAAACAATCTGCATATATTGCAAAAGCTTCACAAGAATGTTAGCAAATGGTGGGAAATATGAAACTATCATCCCACGAGAGTCACCCCCACACTTAGTCCTTTCTACACTCGTAAGTGTATACAAAACATAAGTGGAAGGCACTTTTATTGGTTTTTCTTCGCAAACCTGCATGGTATTAGACTCAGACACATATGGTGGATACTTGGAAGCACGAAATTTGGAAAGAACTTTAGAAGTATTCAATTCCATCCCCAAATGAGGTACCTTCTTAAAATATGGATTAACAACTCTTTTGGGTAGTTATTTCAAGTTTGGGAGGATCATCATTAGATGGAGATTCATGTAAAGGGTTAGACAAACCTCGCATAATCTTACGCATTACGGGATCCTCAGTACTTCTGAAAAATTCCGTTGATTCTCCTACATCACAAGTATCACAATTCTCATTCAAACTCTTCACGAGCCATTCTTCATCAGTTTCTTTTATATCCAAGTCCTCCTCATCGGAAAAGAAATCAGAATCCTCCATAAGCAAATTATCGTAATCCTTATGTGCTTCGTCACAAGTTGACTTCTCATTCAAAGTATTCACAATCTCTGAATTAGGGGTGTTATTCACAAAGAAGTTATTAGAGCATGGATCGGTTGAACCCACCAAGCGTTGGTATGTCAAGTTTGGTTGTCATATTTTAGTGAATCAAAACTCATGTTAAGAGTCGCTTGATTATGTACTAGAGTCAACTTCGTATAGATTAGATTGAAAGTATTAGGATATGAGACATTACAAGTATTGCGAAGACTTGAAGATGTGAAGAAGCAAGGAGCTACAATGACAACAATCATCCTTCCACTTGAGGTTAGTGATATTTGACTTGAACTGTTTCATTCCCTAACGTATCTTTCAAGTCGTGCATATTGAAAACATAATTGTGAAGCATATTTGAACTCTAGATAGACATAGTATTAAGGAATACGATACGAGGTTTATTTCTTAACCATTAAATTTTGTAGATAAGACATCGCCATAATCATTTGAATGCTATTGTGATTATGTATGGGTATGAGGTGAGGATTTCATCCTAGGGAACAATGTTTACATGTGTTCTAAGGAAGTAAGTTCATAAACTTGTTTGTGGACCGAAAAGGAAATTGCCAGGTTGTTGATGGTGAATTTTAGTTCAGGGCTAAAATTGTAAAAGCCAAATTTAATACGCTAACATCCTGCAGAGGATAAGGCTATCTGAGTGATGAATACTTCTTCACTTTACTAATTCACCTAGAATGGAGCATGTGGCAACAATCCCAGTATTCTGTGAATTAAATACACAAAATTCATCTAGGTTGGATCATGTGGCTACAATCCCAAATACCTTGTGAATTTTTAGCATTATTTATAATGCATGATTAGCCTTGTGTAACCTGTGTTGTTCCCACAGAACTCTCATTATTGGTGTGGCATGACGACTGAGTGTTGCTCTCAGCAGAGTATCACGAATCTCCAAGTATCAATAATGAGGCGTACACGAAATACCTGTACAGGATACATCTCTCGGTGTGTTATACTAGCCCGATTGAGCATATTTAATTCCCTGAGGGAAATCTGGACTGTCCATGTCAGTCTCAGAAATAATCACGACCAAGCAAGTTGGCTGCATGATTTAACGATCCTAGACGATCCCCACCAGGAGCAGGCTACCACCTTAATGACCACCAGCGGGCCCGTTTATCCCCTGATCGGTCGAATGCATGCTATGCTCCCAAAACAACCACCGAACGCCAGCCTGAAGTAGGATGGTTGGGTTGGTGTGGAGCAGCTTGGAAAATCTTGTACGCGCAAGACTTCCAATGTCGGTCTCAAACAGATCGCGGCCGTCCAACTTCGCTGTCCTAGTTGGACGACATAGATCGTCTGGTGGCTGATCGGTCAAGTGTTGCTATACACTCTGGCGGGCCCACTCTCTACCCACATGATCGACTTCCCCAAGGTAGGATCATAGCTTTCCAAATCGTTTGGTTGAAGTTGCATGCGCACGACCGATCCAAAACCCCAATTAGGGTTTGCGGCATGTTACATGTGTCGCTAATCGATCACGAGCGTCCATCTTCACAAGCTTGGATGGAGGGTATAGTTATAGACTTAAAAGATCCTGAGCATGTCAACATGATCACCATGGGCCCATCTACACGCATGACCGATCGGCCAAGGCCAATCATGGCCGAATGCCTCGATTCGTGCGCCCAAACTAGGCATGTTGCGTGGTCTCCAATTCCTTTGCGGCAATGGATTTCTGCCGCAAACCGATCTCAACCACTCAACTTTGTCGGTCAAATTAAGTGGCTTAGATCACACCTTCATGAGACAGTGAGGTATAGACGTGTACACCGACAAGCTGTCTGCACTCATGCCCGGTCGGTCCTGCCAAAAACGCCTCCCATGCTTGGTTTCGACCAAGATGAAGAGTGATGCTTGCGCACCTCTTCAAAACCCTAAAACACTATCAACGGTCGCAGATGAGCGTCATAGATCATCTCGTCCGTCCAACTCTACCAGCTTGGTCGGACATCCCAAGCTAGGAGTTAAGTGGCCAATAAAGTGTCGTGGTGATCACCATCCGTCACCCTACCACATGGAGTGATCGGCCAAGGGAGGGCTTTCCTGCGCAGCCTCCAAACGATCACTAGAGAATGGTTGGACATGATCCTATTCTAAGACGCTTAGTCCGCGACTTATCCGGACAGGATTCTAAACGGCAATGCTTCATGCATGCTGATTATTTGCGATGCATTACATACATCAAATGTACACGATATTTCATAAATACCGATTTCCCAAATAACTTAGTTATTTAACCTAGCACCTTATGCTACCTTCTGTGGATCCCACGATCCACACAACCGAGACATCAAGCATGTCACAAACTGGGGGATATTTACTGGGGTATTGGTCTGGCGGTTTACAGCGTGCAGCGTGCAACGCACCAACACAAGAACGTGTCAGGAAGACATAGACGGTTAGTGATGATGGGAGAAGTGGGCCAAGACTGATCGTGAGACACTAACACGACTCCATTACTCCATCACTCCACTTCCTCCACTTCCCACGAGAGACGAGGGTTAGGCTCAATGACTTGTATAAATAGGTTCTCCTCCCTATTTCCAGGATAAACATAAATCAAGTGTTGATACAACGTATTCAAACACCCAAAGCTGATTGCTTACATTATTGCAAGCCAGTTCGATATCTGATACAAGTCATAAGAAGCCAACACCTTCACAATCTCAACACCTTCTTCGCTTTCCTCCCTAAGATCAACCCCATCTCCTTCACTTTGTGACCGAAGCAAGTCTGGAACGACCATTTCTTGGTTTAAGCCAGAATTGTACAGATTGATCTCTCGAATCAGAAAGCACTCTCGTGCAGTGTATTTGTTTAGGGTTTAGATTCGTTTCTCATCCACACACACCCAAATTTACCAAAAACCGCAGAAACAGTTTTCACCCATAAACACAGGTGTTATTGGTTTTGTTATTCATTGCATATCTTATGAACAACCAAAATGTGTGATAGAGTATAACCGCTCACAACTTGTTGTGTTCTTGGTATAACTATTCACAAAGGCCTGACTTATGTATTGGTATAACTTTTATTAGTAAAAACGATCTTAAGTAATCACCTATGGTATGATCGGGTTTGTATGTCTGAAAAAATTTGGGGAAGGGGAACCGATCCTAGTAAGGGGTGCAGTACATCAAGGGGAACCGATCCTTGTATCGGGTGCAGCAAGATTTATAGCAGAAAGAGGAACCGATCCTATGGACATGTGCAACACGTTTTTAGGCAAAGGGGAACCGATCCTATGGACATGTGCAACACATATAAGTTAGATACCATATATATGTGGGGATCCGATCCTAGTACCTAGTCAACCAAATTTTTGGAAAGCTAGTGTGACTATGCACAATACTCAGATGGAGGTAGAACCGAAACTTGTTTTGGTAGAACCGTTAAACCCATGATTGTGATTGAATATTGGTTTGATCAATCACATAGTTATTGAAAGTCAGATGAACCAATTTTAAACTTGTTTGGAAGTGTGGCAAATCAGTTTCAAGGTTATAAGTGTGGAAGAGAACTTACAAAGTAAAGATGTCGACAAACTTTGAACACGTACATGAATGTTCATTTCTTTAATTGTTCAGAGATATTCCTTAACTGTTAAGGGAAGAGAATCCCAGGATCGTAACATAAGTAAATTAAGAATCTTTTAATTAAGGTTATTAATTTTATTTTGTAGGGAAATTACAGAATTAGTAATGTGCATTTACTAATTAGATTTTCGGAAAGATTTCAATCGTTATTTCTGGACGGAGCATTTCCAGGAATTATGAAAACCGAATCTGTGCTTTAATGAGTATCTTGAGAATATTTTCGGTTTTGGAAATTCCTTGGTGTCCGAACTTCCTTGTCTATAAATACTTGAAGTTTTCTTTTCTAGCAAACTAATTATTCTTAACAACAGATTTACTCTTTTGTTGTTGTTACTGGTGTAGCCGCCTATTCGGAGAGGAGAGTAACCTAATTAGGCGAAATCTCTTACGGCCGCTTAATTTAAAGTCTTCTTTGGTATTGAGAAGCTCTAGCGCGATCCGTATGTGGGAAACTAGATAATTGTGGTTTATCTTTTGCTTTCGATTGATTTGATTGACTAACGGTGGTTGAAATATGATTGCACCTAGTTTGTTTATTCTTGAGAATCTTCTCTTCTGATATAAGATTCACTCAAACTAGTTCAGAGTTTCGACATGGATCTTTAGACTATTGTTAGTTCTAAAGACGATCTTGTGATAATCCATTGTTAACAAACTCCGTTCTGTGCGTGATTGATCATAAGAGATTCAAGTGATTGTGTGCATGTTTTTATTGAAGATTTAAGAAGATTTGAAGATAAATAATATATTGAAGATCCGACTTGGGTTTTATAATCTTTGGTGTGTAGAATACTTGTTTCGGTAAAAGAGGATCAAATTAATAATCGGTTTATCCTTGTGGTAGACTGGATTGATTAATTGAGTAGATCGGCATCAACACGGTTCTTCGGATTAAAGATGTTGTTGGCTTAATCTTAAACGATTATCTTTGGGTGATTGAACATAAGATAGATCTAAGGACCTGACGAAGGAGTTTATGTTAAGATAAACGGAAGAGCCTTTGTCCGACTCATATCACTTGGTTGAATAGAGTTGATACCAAACAGATTTGTTGTTCATTTACTGTTTGGAATACGAACCAAAGGAATTGTTCCAAGTACGTGACTTATTCATAAGTCGGAGGCGTGGGAATACATACGGAACTAAGTGAACTATAAGGTTAGTTACTTGGTCTCAACTATACGAAGTTAGGTGTAATTTTGTATAACGGATTAATCCTGAAAGTATTCATGGACAAGGTCTCGGGGTTTTTTCTGAATTTTCGGTTTCCTCGTTAACAAAATCTTGTTGTGTCATTTACTTTTATTTTCCGCATTATAATTGTCTTATTATAATTAAAATAAATTACACAAACGTTAATTCCTATTTACTTGATAAGCAATCCTATTGTGTTTGGTTAAGTCCGAACCTTTGTATCAAGTAAACATACTTCGTTGTTGTATTGTCTCGATCTCGTATCCATACACGATCACACGAAGTGTTAACCGGTTAATTGTACTGTCTCGACTCAGTCCATAGACAATCACTTTCGGAGAAAGGACTTATAGGTAGGAAAAGTTTTAGCTTGAGGTATATTTGGGTACCCTCGCCTTTTCAATTGGTATCAGAGCGGGCAAACACGAAAAGATCTAACAATCTGTGTTTGGTGCGTTCCAACCTATAAGAATGAATCTAATAAGTGATTCAGTTAACGTTCCACCAAGACTTAATGGAAGTAATTATCCATAATGGAAATCGTCTATGAAGGCCTTTCTTCAATCCCGAGATTTAATACATGGCTATTAATCGAAGAAGGATACTAACGTCCGATAGACTATTCGGAGTCAGATTTCAAACGACTAGCGTCGTATACTCTTGAAGAAATGATTCTTGCAAAACAGAATTCTGATGGTTTAAACGCCACTATACATGCAGTTAGTGATGATCTTCTTCATCATGTGCTGTCTTGCAGAACTTCTAAAGAAGCATGGGATATTCTTGAGATTGTATTCGAAGGAGATGTATCTGAAAAAGAAGCTAGACTTCTCATCCTTTCATTTGAATGAGAACATCTCCATATGGATGATAACGACACCTTCGAGGAGTTTAACTCTAAACTTTATGATATTGATAATGCATCTTTTCTCCTTGGAAAGGCAATACCTGAAAAGGAAATAATTTGCAAAATTTTCAGATCGTTACCATCCAGATACGAGTCTAAGAAACATGCCATAATAGAAGGAAATGGTCTTTCTACACTTTTTCGAAGCTCCCTTGTGTTAGAGCATAGCTCGGTCAACCTCGCATGCGTTGCTATCTCAAGCATGTTTGTCAATGTTAGTGATCAAAACTATGAGTCTTGATTTCTAGCATACATAGCTAAGTCTCGGACTAGGATAAAAAAGTGTAGTTGAGCTCAAGGACTTCATGGCGATTCATTATACAACGACGAAGATATATACAAGGAACCGTGGAACTTCATCAACAAAAAGGTATGTGGAGACTTGAACTTATCTATCACTCAAAAGTCTATCTATTCTATCTTCTACTTATTATGAGACAAAAGTCGTATGTTATATAGACTGGATCATACACATTTGACATTTCGAGCTGAGCATTCATTGCTTATGTTTTTCTCGAAATCATGTGTTGGTAAAGCGTTTCGCTTTGATCAAGTTTATCTTCACCTAGTGACGAAATTCATGAAAAGTTTCAATCACTTTGAGAATTGCTCTGACGTGAATCGGTCTGTGAATAACGGCTACATATCGGTTTCTGAGAATGTCGCAATGATTGAAATGAGAGTTTAGATTACATAACCATGTATTCCTTGAACCGAAGTTTTCGAACTTTGTTGATCAAGAGAAATCGGAAGGATTGTGGAATTGGCTTGCCAAGTCCGCGAACTGTCGGAAGTTGTCGACCGAGAATTTCTGCTGGATTTTCCAAAACTCGTTCGTGTGCTCAGTCCGCGAACTGGCTGAAGTTTTCTTTCCGAGAATTTCTGATGAGTTTGGAAAACTCAACCGATTAACTTAAGTCCGCGAACTTGTTTGTGAACTTAAGAGGTTATGATCTAAAGATGTGCTCTGAACATGAAACGTTAAATTACTAAGGAATGCTTTATGCAAGCCGTGGCTATAATGTTCATGAGACGATTCAATCGAAACGAATAATATTTGTTTCAATTGTGTCTTGTGTAGTTACATAAGATCTCATAGCAATTGAACAACTCTTTAACTAGTTCATTTGAGTCAATTGAACTAGTTATGGTGAAGAAGAACAAGGTTAATATGAAATGCTCATATGGTTAACCTTTTGGGTTACTATGTTAAACCAACATACACGTACACGTTTGGGCATGGTTTTCGCAAACCTAGTAAACGTTTACCCAAGTGTGTGTGACAAGCTAAGTTTTCGATCTAACGGTTGAGAAATATTAGCTTGAATCTAAATCAGGTTTTCAACCAACGTGAATAAGGATTGCTTTGTAACTAAGGCAAAACCCTGATTTGAAGGCTATATAAAGGAGACATCTAGCTTTGAGCAAAACCAATCCCCACACGTCCGTGTGATACTAGTGTGCTCGCTAGAGTCGATTCTCCTTTAACCTTTGGTTTTCTTCTCTAAAACCAGGTTAACGAGTTAAAGACTTCATTGAGATTGTGAAGCCAGACCGATACTACTTTTATCGTAGTTGTGTGATCTGATCTTGCATCTTCTATCGTACGAGTACAATCGATTGATTGGCTTGAGATCGTGATAGTTCTTCGATAGGAAAGATAAAGAAGTCACAAACATCTTCGTCTCACAGTTTGTGATTCCTCGACAAACTGCCTGTGTAGTCAGGAAGGATTGTAGAGAGATGATTGATTAATCTAGGCTGTTCTTCGGGAATATAAGACCGAATTATCAATTGGTTCCTGTTCACCTTGATTTTATATCTTAAGACGGAACAAAACCTAGGGTTTATCTGTGGGAGACAAATTTATCCTTTGATAGACTTTTCTATGTGAGACAGATCTGTTTATTATCAAGTCTGTGATTTTGGGTTGCAGCAACTCTTGGTTGTGGGTGAGATCAGCTAAGGGAATCAAGTGCGCAGTATCCTGCTGGGATCAGAGGCGTAGGAGTACAACTGTACCTTGGATCGGTGGGAGTCTGATTGGGGTTTAACTATAGTCCAGTCTGAAGTTAGCTTCGAGTAGTCTAGTGTCTGTAGCAGCTTAATACAGTGTGTATTCAATCTGGACTAGGTCCCGGGGTTTTTCTGCATTTGCGGTTTCCTCGTTAACAAAATTTCTGGTGTCTGTGTTGTTTCTTTTCCGCATTATATTTTATATAATTGAAATAATACAGGTTGTGCGTTCGTGATCATCAATTGGAAATCCAACCTTTGGTTGTTGATTCATATTGATTGATCCTTGGATATTGGTCTTTCGTACCGTCCAAGTATTCCTTGTGTTTGATCAGGACTCGTTGATTTCTATTAGCTTGAGTAATATCAAAAACAAGAGAGAGATATTAACTCCTTGAGATACTTTTATCTATATTGAGTCTGACTGTCTAGTTGACTCTCTAGCAAAGTATTTCGGAGTTAGTCCATACAGATTGCTAAGCGAAATATTGGGTGGTGTTGTTAGCCCCCCGCTTTTGACCTTGTAGGAAAGTTAAAGATCTTTGATATAGAAATTCTGTTGAAGAATGAAACTAGGAAACGTTGCCAAAAGGTTATGGCACATATTGAAAAGGAGCTTAACTCAACTATTATGCTTCTTTCGCAACAAATTAAGAACATTTTATCTTGTGATGAACCTGTTCCTGATACATTATCAGTTTGTCATAAAAAGGTTAATGATGAAGTTCAATGCTTCAAGTGTCGTAAAATCAGACATATGGCAAAACACTGTCCCAGCAGAAAAACTAGAAAGTGCAATAGGGTGTATGTCTCTACTCTTGATGATATTCTGGAGGAAGAATCCAATGAAAAATATCTAATTGCAATGCACTTTTTTCCAACTCTAAGCATGATATTTTCAGTGAGTCTAATCAACTTCTAGAAAAACTTGAGTTGAAAATTAAGAAAAGTGAAAGGTTAATACTAGATCTTGAAAACCTTTTGAAGTCCACTTCAGATAAATCCTGTATGGTAGAATCTGAACCAAAAAAATTGGGTGAAATACCAAGAGAATCAGAAACCAGTTTTTCTGATAACTCAACAAGTTTTTCATGTGAAGAAAATAATCTCGCTACAATTCCTTGCGAGCTCAAACTTATCCAAGCCCTTCGAAAAGGGATAAGGAAGACTGGTAAATTGATTGCAAACTCTCGAGATTACGAGAGAGAGAGGGAGAACAGAAGGTAACACAGTCCACTGTGTTGATAAATCATCCGAAGGATGTTTCTGCTAAGAATGGTGAGAATAATTCTCACCTAAACACGCACTGATGGTGTTGAGTTTTGCATCCTCACTTGTTGCAAAAATTCTGATTGTGAGGAATCATAAATCTGGGCAAATTATTCATATTCGTTTCTTTAGTGAAAAATATTGAATATTTCTTATTTTTGGGAAAGAATAATTTCGGTTTCCTTTAACCAAAATTTTTATATATTCTTTGATTTTCTCCCATCTTGTAAATCTTCTTCATGTCCGAACGAAGACTATCATATTTCAATGGAGTAATCGGAAAAAGAAAAATCATCTCTTGGTGATCTAGCACTCTGTGCATCAGTTATGACTGAAACTCATGATGTTCCTCTTCATATAACACTCAAGACTCTCTAAGAAAACAGATTCACTCTGTTAAAGGTTGCATTAGGTATTATGAACTGATGTTAAAGGATTCAAAAGAACTACTAGAAAACCTTCATTCTCAACTGCTGGAGATGAACATATCTACTAAAAGAGGAAGTACTCAGAGGAATTTGAATCCAGTTTTTTAAAGCAATCCTCACAAGAAACGAGAGAGAGAATAATAGACGTCAATTTTTGATTTCTTTCATTGATTGTATTGGTTTATTATGAATAAAACTATTTGATTGGTAATTTTTCTTGTGATAGTTTTTGGTTTACATAGCCTGTGCTTAATTGCTTTTACCTTATTGCTATGTATGTTTATGAGATGTTTGATTTCGGTTTTACTACCTTAATATACGATCTCATATATTGTAAACCCTCATGGTTTGGGTGACTTTTTGATTTAGAGGGATTAAGTTCTAGACCTAGTAGGTAGGATTTATCAAAGGATTATGAGGGGTTCTAGTAGAAAAAATATGTGAAAAAGTCATAATATTTTGAATCGGTTTTGGTTTAGCATAAAAGCATTTGTGTTTAGACGGTTTTCAACTTTTGCTTGCAATTGTTAAAACCGGTTTTCAACCTTTCTATGGCAAAGGTTGAGGTGTGTTGTTATTCTTTTGTTCACGCATAAGGATGAGAACGTGGTGACATTTCGATATCAATTCTCCCTGGACGAAGATGCAATCATATTGGAGAAGTGGATGCGAAATTTGAGGTAACAATCTTGTTAGTTAATTGTTTTCCTGTTTAAGAAAAGCCTAAGCTTATATTATATATATTTGTTTCTTTTTCTTAACAAAATCTCGGTTCAATTGATATTTATTCCATGATGTGTGTGTGGATGTGTGTTTCAATTGGTTCCGGTTAAGAAAAACTATTGTTATTTGCTTTATTGTGTGGTATCAATCGTTTAGGCTTACAAAACTTCGGTACAATTGATGTGTGTGTGTGATTCAATTGGTTCTGGTTAAGAAAAACTATTGTTATCTTTCTTTTGTATGGTATCAATCGTTTAGGCTTACAAAATTACGGTGCAATTGCGGTGATTTTAATGTATATGTTGTTTCAATTGCTTCCAGTTGAGGTGAATAATTATGCAAATTGATTTACTTTGGTTTGTATAAATTATTTATGGGATGATTTGTTTAGTCCAATTCGATTCCGGATAAGATAAGAAACTAAGTTAATTTTGATCTTAGTTAGACTTATCGAAGTGAGGTTTCGGATATTCAAGTCTAATCGAATGCTTAAACAACAAATGCTAGTTAACTAACCTAGTACTTGTCTTGTTTGAAATTGAAAGGTCTAAGTTTATGGATAATTAGAACCTGATGAGAAAAATGGAGTTTATCTTTACTTTGGTCTTATCGAATTAAGCGGTTGTTGTTGAACAATCGGTTTAGCAAAGGAACTAATATGCTTAGTTATTTTTGGTTTGCTAAACTAAATTGGAAAAATTATTTAGGACAATTGTTTCCTTGGTAACATATCAAAATAAGACTACCTGTAGATTCGATTTTGATATTGGTTATCAGAACATGATGTGTGGAACCCTCGTGCCTAACTCTAGAGGTTTGCAAGTCTATTCTGAGATTTGTAAGATTCTTTTCGTGATGTCCTTTATTTTTTTCGTTTCTTTGTAACTTTTGTGACAAAAAGGGGGAGAAATATATGGAGTAAACAGGTGATGCTGGCATTGATTTTATATTGATTGGCATCTCCAGGGAAAAGAACATTGGTACTTGAATGTTTTTATCTAACGAAAGAGTGAAAGCACAGACTAAGGGGAAGTAACATGTCATATGAAGTGGTATAAAAAATATGTGCGGATTGAACATCTACCTATCTTCCTTATGGGGAGTATTAGCTTTGTTATTATAATGTCAACAACGACATTTTCAAGGATTGAATGTAAGCAGTTTTAATGTGTTGTTGAATCGGGAATCAAGCGGATTGTAATGAATTATTGTAATTTTTTTATCCATATGATGTAAGAGTTTTTTCACTAAAATTGACAAAGGGGGAGATTGTTAGAGCATGGATCGGTTGAACCCACCAAGCATTGGTATGTCAAGTTTGCTTGTCATATTTTAGTGAATCAAAACTCATGTTAAGAGTCGCTTGATTATGTACTAGAGTCAACTTCGTAAAGGTTAGCTTGAAAGTATTAGGATATGAGACATTACAAGTATTGCGAAGATTTGAAGATGTGAAGAAGCAAGGATCTACAAATGACAACAATCATCCTTCCACTTGAGGTTAGTGATATTTGACTTGAACTGTTTCATTCCCTAACGTACTTTCAAGTCGTGCATATTGAAAACATAACTGCGAAGCATATTTGAACTCTAGATAGACATAGTATTAAGGAATACAATACGACTTTTATTGCTTAACTATTAAACTTTGTAGATAATACATCGCCATAATCATTTGAATGTTATTGTGATTATGTATGGGTATGAGGTGAGGATTTCATCTTAGGGAACAATGTTTACATGTGTTCTAAGGAAGTAAGTTCATAAACTTGTTTGTGGACCGAAAAGGAAACTGTCAGGTGTTATTGGTTTTGTTATTCATTGCATATCTTATGAACAACCAATATGTGTGATAGAGTATAACCTCTCACAACTTGTTTTGTTCTTGGTAGAACTATTCACAAAGGCCTGACTTATGTATTGGTATAACTTTTACTAGTAAAACCAATCTTAAGTAATCACCTGTGGTATGATCGGGTTTGTATGTCTGACAACTTTTGGGAAAGGGGAACTGATCCTAGTAAGGGGTGCAGTACATCAAGGGGAACCGATCCTTGTATGGGGTGCAACAAGGTTTATACCAAAAAGGGGAACCGATCCTATGAACATGTGCAACACGTTTTTAGGCAAAGGGGAACCGATCCTATGGACATGTGCAACACATATAAATTAGATACCATATATATGTGTGGAACCGATCCTAGTACCTAGTCAACCGAATTTTTGGAAAGCTAGTGTGACTATGTACAATACTCGGATGGAGGTAGAACCGAAACTTGTTTTGGTAGAACCGTTAAACCCATGATTATGATTGAATTTTGGTTTGATCAATCACATAGTTCTTGAAAGTCAGATGAACCAATTCTAAACTTGTTTGGAAGTGTGGCAAATGGGTTTCAAGGTTGTAAGTGTGAAAGAGAACTTACAAAGTAAAGATGTCGACAAACTTTGAACACGTACATGAATGTTTATTTCTTTAATTGTTCAAAGATATTCCTTAACGGATAAGGGAAGAGAATCCCAGGATCGAAACATAATTAAGTTAAGAATCTTTTAATTAAGGTTATTAATTTCAGTTTGTAGGGAAATTACAGCATTGGTAATGTGCATTTACTAATTAGATTTTCCGAGAGATTTCGATCGTTATTTTTGGATAGAGCATTTCCAGGAATTATGAAAACTGAATCTGTGATTTAATGAGTATCTTGAGAATATTTTCGGTTTTGAAAATTCCTTGGTGTCCAAACTTCCTAGTCTATAAATACTTGAAGTTTGCCTTTCTAGCAAACTAATCCTTCGTAACAACAGATTTACTCTTTTGTTGTTGTTACTGGTGTAGCCGCCTATTCGGAGAGGAGAGTAACCTAATTAGGAGAAATCTCTTACGGACGCTCAATTTAAAGTCTTTTTTGGGATTGAGAAGCTCTAGCGCGACCCGTTGGTGGGAAACTAGATAATTGCGGTTTATCTTTGTTTTCGATTGATTTGATTGACTAACGATGGTTGAAATATGATTGCACCTAGTTTGTTTATTCTTGAGAATCTTCTCTTCTGATATAAGATTCACTCAAACTAGTTCAGAGTTTCAACAGGGATTTTTAGACTGTTGTTAGTTTTAAAGACGATCTTGTGATAATCCATTGTTAACAGACCCCGTTCTGTGCGTGATTGATCACAAGAGTTTCAAGTGATTGTGTGCAGGTTTTTATTGAATAGTTAAGAAGATTTGAAGACAAAGAAGATATTGAAGATCTGACTTGGGTTTTATAATCTTTGGTGTGCACAATACTTGTTTTGGTAAAAGAGGATCCAATTAATAATCGGTTTATCCTTATGGTAGATTGGATTGATTAATTGAGTAGATCGGCATCAACACGGTTCTTCGGATTAAAGGTGTTGTTGGTTTAATCTTAAACGATTACCTTTGGGTGATTGAACATAAGATAGATTTAAGGACCTGACGAAGGAGTTTAGGTTAAGATAAACGGAAGAGCCTTTGTCCGACTCATATCACTTGGTTGAATAGAGTTGATACCAAAAAGATTTGTTGTTCCTTTACTGTTTGGAATACGAACCAAAGGAATTGTTCCAAGTACGTGACTTATTCATAAGTCGGAGGCGTGGGAATACAGACGGAACTAAGTGAACTATAGGATTAGTTACTTGGTCTCATTTATACGAAATTAGGTGTAATTTTGTGAAGTGGCTTAATCCCGAGAGTATTCAATTCTGGAAAAGGTCCCGGGGTTTTTCTGCATTTGCGGTTTCCTCGTTAACAAAATCTTGATGTGTCATTTACTTTTATTTTCTGCATTATAATTGTCTTATTATAATTAAAGTAACTTACACAAACGTTAATTCCTATTTACTTGATAAGCAATCCTATTGTGTTTGGTTAAGTCCGAAACTTTGTATCAAGTAAACATACTTCGTTGTTGTATTGTCTCGATCTCGTATCCATAGACGATCACACGAAGTGTGAACCGATTAGTTGTATTTTCTCGACTCAGTCGATAGACAATCAGTTTCGGAGAAAGGACTAATAGGTAGGAAAAGTTTTAGCTTGAGGTATATTTGGGTACCCTCGCCTTTTCAGAAGTCATAATCATCATCGCTCTCATACACAACAGAAGTCTTACCATTAATAATGGTAGTGTTTCTAAACTCAATTTCTTCCTTTTGAATAAGAGAATGATCATTATAATCATGAATTGAGCTAGTAGCACCATCATTATCAATATTTTCCAAGGGTTCATCATTCTCGGAATCTTCTTCTCGGGGCTCTTCTCCATTATCAACATGGCGGTTAACCTCCATATGTATGGCCCTAGAAATTGCTTGAAGAGTCTCTTCTGTTGCTCCCTCTTCTTCCAACTGCTCAGATTGTCTAAAGAGTTTCTTTATGTTAGCATGTTTTCCGCTACTACTCACAATAGGTTCTTTAGACCACGTCTCTTCCCGTTGAATGGGTGAAAGGTCATAAGTACGATCCGGAACAGGTCTAAATACACTACCATATGTTTCACTTGGTACGAAACTCGGCACGTTGGGAGTTAAGTTAATCTGGTTCCATGTACGTCGCAAATCCTTGAATTCGTTAGGCATCTGCAAGAAACTAGATTGGAGCGTATGAGAAGTATAACTATCCCCCCATTCTTGTGATTGTCCACTTACATAACCACCAAAAGGTTGCCGCGACGTATGAGAAAAATCACAAGGTCTTGTAGAATAGTCATCATAGCCAAAAGATTGGTTTCGATTATATCCCACATATGGTTGGAAGTTATTGTAAGAGTGAGATTGAAAATCAGAATTATTACCATAGTATACTTGGTCTCTTGAACCATATGTATTATTTCCAAAAGGATACATCTTGAAAATTATGCACACAACTCGTTTAGAGACTTACCTCTTGTTCCCAATTGTGCACACACCAAAAGAATGATTATTTGTACCTGAAAATAAGATTCTAAAAAAGATAAATTAGCAAAAGCTAAGAATAAAAACTAAATGCAAAAACAGAAAATCAAATAACAACTCAAACTACCGACTGCTCCCCGACAACGGCGCCAATTTTGACGAGGTGTCGAACTCGCAAAAAATAAATTCCTTACTTCTCTTACACTAACTAGTAGTACAATGACAAGCAGGTTTGTTCCTAAGGGAGAGTTGAGTCTAAAGTTGTCAATTCAAATTTCTGAATATTAATGCAAATATGAGTATGAAAATGATCAAAGACTCTTTCTCGGTCACAAAACATGAATCTTATTGACATAGCTATGTTTCTGCAAAGTACCCATTACTAATAACCCTAGAATATTTAGTACACTCAAATACTCCGCAATCTCAAATTCACCGGACATGGAAGTGCTCGACTATCGGATTCTATTTGCCAAGTTTCCTAGAAGTACGCTCTCTAGGTGTGACTTAAACAAATGCATTAAGTTCTATGAGATAGGCTATTCCTAGTGACAAACACATAAGCTCGATTCATCTATTAGTGTCATTCAATACACATGGATATTTAACAAAATCCCATCGTCAATAACCACATATTACAAATCTCTAGAAAATTACAGGTCTAAGAGTTCTCAATTTAGCAATTGAATCATCCATAAACCAGTTTAATTTGCAACTTAAACGATTCAAGAATAATTCATAAACACTTTTGGCACGGTAGTGAATAAGCAATAACAATATATTTGCAAGAAACATGCAGATTTAAATATCAACTTGAAATCATGTTCCGGACGTCAAAATTGTCCCTAATCAAATATGCTTAGATACTGGAGTTCATGGCAAAATAACACAGCAAAATCTTTGAGGGTGAAAACAGTTTCTGCTGGTTTCGGTAATTTCGTGTGTTGTGGGTGAGAAACGAGTCTAAACCCTAAACAATGTACTGCAAGGGAGTACTTTAGATTCGAGAGATCAATCTGTACAAATCCGGCCTAAACCAAGAAATGGCTGTTCCAGACTTGCTTCGGTCACAAAGTGAATGAGAAGGATTGGTTTTGGGGAGGGAAGCGAAGAGAGTGTTGAGACCAAAATAGTTGATTCTGGAAGAGTAGTTGTTTGACTTGTATCAGAAAGTGAAAGCTAACAAATGGGAAAGCTAACAAGTGATTTTTGAGTGTTGTATGCTCCTGACCAAAACTTGTTCTTTGGTGGAAATATGTGAGACCTATTTATACAAGTCGCAACGAAACGTACCCTGGTCTCGTAAGAGTTGGAAATGGTTGAGTAAATGGAAGAAAGCGGTAACGGGTAACGCCTGGAATTGATGTTTCCATAATGAAGGAAACGTTTCACCATTACTCCATGTATTTACTAACTGCCTCACTCTTATAACACTTTCTTGTAACGGGCGTAGTGTACGCCGCACGCTGTAAACCGCCAAAGCAATACCCTGATGAGCATCCCCCAGTTTGTGACATATTTTGATGTCTCGAGTGTTTTCGTAGAAAACATGTAGCATGTTGCCACATGTGGCGTGGCCAAAAGGTTTGGCATTTGTAGCCAAATTGGTGACGTGACCAAAGAGTAGGCATCGTAGCCAGGTTGGTGTCGCGACCAGAGAGTTAGCATTGTAGCTAAGGTGGTGTCGTGACCAAGAGTTAGTATTGTATTCAAGACATTATCGTGAGTCATTTGGTGGAAGGTTTTTACGGATGAAATCTGCATCTCAGGACGAAGGGTAGCCGTAGATCGTTGCAACAGTTCGTTTGGCAACCAGCGACATGGTTTAGGGCCTGCATTGCTTTGGCATAGTTTAGGCGCGGCCAAAATTATGGTTTTGGTAAAACCGTGATGTTTGGTATCGGGCCGCAAGTTTCCATGCATTAGGTGGCGAACTTGGACGGATGAGATCTGCATCTCAGATGGAAGGGTGGTCGTTGATTGTTGCAACCCTTCGTTTTGGCAGCCAGCGTCGTGCATGGCTTTGGCATGTGTTAGGTGCGGCCAAAAATAGGGTTTGCATAAAACGTGATGTTTAGATTTGGGCTGAAAGTTGCCATGCGTAGGGTGGCGAACTTGGAAGGATGATATCTGCATCTCAGATGGAAGGGTGGTCGTTGATTGTTGCAACCCTTCGTTTTTCCAGCCAGCGTCGTGCATGGCTTTGGCATGTGTTAGGCGCGACTAAAATTAGGTTTTGCATAAACCATGATGTTTGGATTTGTGCCGCAAGTTGTCATGCGTTAGGTGGCGACTTGGACGGCTGAGATCTGCATCTCAGATGGAAGCGTGGCCGTTGATTGTTGCAACCCTTCATTTTGGCAGCCAGCGTCGCGCATGGCTTTGGCATGTGTTAGGCGTGGCTAAAATTAGGGTTTGCATAAACCGTGATGTTTGGCTTTGGGCCGCAAGTTTCCATGCGTTGGGTGGCGAACTTGGACGGCTGAGATCTGCATCTCAGATGGAAGGGTGGTCGTTGATTGTTGCAACCCTTCTTTTTGCCAGCCAGCATCGTGCATTTTGGCATGTGTTAGGCGCAACCAAAATTAGGGTTTGCATAAACCATGATGTTTGGATTTGTACCGCAAGTTTCCATGCGTTAGGTGGTGAACTTGGACGGTTGAGATCTGCATCTCAGATGGAAGCATGGTCGTTGATTGTTGCAACCCTTCATTTTGGCAGCCAGCGTCACGCATGGCTTTGGCATGTGTTAGGCGCGACCAAAATTAGGGTTTGCATAAACCGTGATGTTTGGCTTTGGGCCGCAAGTTGCCATGCTTTGGGTGGCGAACTTGGACGGCTGAGATCTGCATCTCAGATAGAAGGGTGGCTGTTGATTGTTGCGGCCCTTCGTTTTGGCATGGAGACGTGGCTGGCATGGTTTGCCATTGGCACGGAGGCGTGGATGGTATGGTCAACATGCCTTAGAGCGGAGACGTGGCTGGCATGGTTGGCATGCCTTGGCGCAGAGACGTGGCTGGCATGGTTTGTCATTGGCACGGTGGTGCGGCTGGCATGGTCGGCATGCCTCGGCACAGAGACGTGGCTGACATGGTTTGCCATTGGCACGGTGGCGCGGATGGCATGGTCGGCATGCCTTAGAGCAGAGACGTGGGTGGCATGGTTTGGCATTGGCACGATGGTGCGGCTGGCTTGGTTGGCGTGCCTTGGTGCAGAGACGTGGCTGGCATGGTTTGCCATTGGCACGGTGGTGCGGATGGCATGGTCGGCATGCCTTGGCGCGGAGACGTGGCTGGCATGGTTTGCCATTGGCACGGTGGCGCGGCTGGCATGGTCGGCATGCCTTAGCGCGGAGACGTGGCTGGCATGGTTTGCCATTGGCACGGTGGTGCGGATGGCATGGTTGGCACGCCTTGGCGCAGAGATGTGGCTTGCATGGTTTGTCATTGGCACGGTGGTGCGGCTGGCATGGTTGGCATGCCTTGGCACAGATACGTGGCTGACATGGTTTGTCATTGGCACGGTGCTGCGGCTGGCATGGCCGGCATGCCTTGGCGCGGAGATGTGTCTGGCATGGTTTGCCATTGGAACGATGGCGCGGCTGGCATGGTCGGCATGCCTTAGCGCGGAGACGTGGCTGGCATGGTTTTCCATTGGCACGGTGGCGTGAGAATTAAGGTTTGGTATGTACGTAGATGATGTCGGTCAATACTAAGGGTTCTGCAGTGGAACATGACACATGCATAAAAAAAAGGTACCCTGGTAATTCTTACGTAGGCATGTTGGATGATTCAATAAATGCACTAGCGGTCATAGTGACGTCATGTCAGATGTAAGGTTTTACGATTTTAACCCTAAGCTAAAAACCACCATCAACATTAAGTCCCCTGCTTAGCTCGGAACAGGAGCATTATTGCGAGGTAAGCATAAGATGGTGACAGGCAAGGACAAAATCGAAACGGAAAGTCATGGAAAGATGGTCAGGAAGACCTGGCTAACCTTTTTCGAGAGGTAAGGAGGATTCGTTATTCTTGCGTTGGTAGCTTTTATGCAAATTCGATTTCGTGGGGATGCTAGCTAGGTCGCGACGTGGTAGACATGGTTGCTTGTCGGGATGCAAATTGTTGGCGTCATCTCGGTTTGGTTGTGCACCATCTTGGCTAGGCTAGAGAACGCGGAGGTGCTGGCTTAGCGAGTTGTTGGCGTTGGTGCGGCTTGGAATGGGAGCCGTCAGCATTGGTCGGCTTGGAATGGAGGAAATTGTCTTTGGGACAGGTGGAAACTGGTTTCAGAACTTCGGCTACCAAACGTTGGTGACGGCGCTGGAACTTCGGCTACCAAACGGTGGTGATGGCTCCTGGCAACTTTGTCTAAATTAGGGTTTGGCATGCCGAAACCCTAATTAGCACTCCTTACTAAAATTGTTTTAGAATTCTCGTACGAACTCGGATTTTGACGGTCCTCCCCTCCATTCTAAACGAAAAAGAATTGCCTATCTCCCTATGCGAGAATATTTAGGTTTGAGCTTTATGAGGTGAAAACTGCCTGTCAGTAAAACTCAGGAAGAATTCAGGAGGGATGTTGCGGGTACGTGGTAGCATAGTCGCGCCCAGTCACCTATTCCCGTTCATGGAGCAAGAAAGAATCTTTATTCTGTGCAAACTTGAGAAACTCCGTCCGCATGAAAAGAGGTATCGACCCTCTTCTGTTTTCTGTTGCTCGCCTGGATCCGTGTTTTCGTCTGCAGTGTCTATCCAGTGGATTCCAAAATTTACCAAACTTCATTGCATTCTTGGGATGGATGGATGAAATACATGCTCGACAACGATCATGTCAGGGCTAATCTTGGAGATTGTGGTTGCATCGTCAGTCCATCATTGACTTTTCAGTGTCTGGACCTTCTGATCGCGATGATGATATGTTGCGGATGATTGTATGGTAGAAATCTTCCGAGGCCAGAGGATGAAATAGATGAGTTGGGAGACATTCTGTTGTCGATGTACTGTTATCAAGTCTTTAAGGACTTTGTTCCAAGAGATATCCTTCGAACCAGCTTCTGAATCTTGGACTATCGTATGGAATGGGGATGCGGTGAGCTGTCCCCGGTTATACTCCTGTTAGATCCGATGGCATGGCCAAATATGTGAATGTATTTTTGTGGCGTGCTTTTGGAGTCTTTGATGCACATGTACGGCTTCATGTCGAGAAATTCCCACGGATCGTTAAACTTCGGCAGTGATGATGTTGAAATCAGAAATAACCAAGTTGAGGGGAGTGAAAGTGTCCCATGCTGGTAGTCCCCATGTGTGATTACGATGAGCCTATTTTCTTGTGTAACATGTGCTTCGGCTTCATTCACTAGTAAGGTGGTGACTGCTTTTAAGCTTCTAAAAATGAAGGAGGCTTCAGTCCCCAGGTGTAGCCTACTTTAATTGCATCTCCTTGAATCCACACCTATGGGATTTGATACAATCTTATCATACTCTCCTGTATGTAATGCTGGGATGCTTGGAATATCACATGGACGAAATATTCTGGATAACGAAGAAGTAGAAGTGAGAGAGTCATGGCGTTAATCGTGGCTCCCTTTGTCTCTTCAATAAAAATGTTTCAGACGCGTCTCTGGAGTTATCTCATGAATGCTTGATTGTTGTCGGGGATGGACCGTGATGAGCAGTCCCTAGTCGCACTTCTCTTTGGTTACTGAAGTTGCTTTCTCTAAGTAGCCTTGGGATCCGCCGCTGCCTCGTAAAGTGTTGTAGGTGTCTTCTAGACATAGAGGTGATGATATTCTTACGCTACACCTTTAAAGTATGGATGACCTTGTCACGGCTATGAATTTTGGGTTGACCGTGTCTTCTGAGATTTGACAGTGAAGGGATCCCGTGTAGAGCCTCAGTCCCCAAGTATGGTTTACATGTTTATATTCGGTATGGTCGGCGGGTTGACCATGATAAAGATATCACCATCTTGCATCCGTACTGGTGACTTTATTACTTCTTCCATGTGAAACTAAAATATGTAGAAATACAGATTACCCTTATAGCGGTTGTTGCTATGGTGAAGCTCTGACTGGTATCAACAAACGAGCAACAAAGGTTCTTGGAAACAGCTGTGATCATAGAGACTACATTGTCGTAGCAACAAAATAGGTCGGCTGGAATTGCACGGGCGTCCATGGAAGCAAAGGGATTGGCTGGATGCATAAGCGAGTAAACTGCCCACCACTACGAGGTTTAGCGAGATGGATCAAAAAGTGGCCACAACTGCGATCCTTGGCTGGCTGTGATCACGATCCTTGACAGGGAGAAGTGTGGTGGCTACGACACGATCTTTGGCATAAAGAAGTGGCGTTGAAGCGGCTTCGGCTTTTGGAGAGGACGTTGAAGCTTATGGAGCAAAACGCTGAAGCTTCGGCTTCGGATCCTGGAGCAGCTTATTGAGAGAATGCTGAAGCGGAGCGTCTTCTGGCTCTAGAAGTGGAGCGGCTTCCCGAGAGAATGTTGAAGCTGAGCGTCTTCTGGATTTGGAAGCGGAGCGGCTTCCCGAGAGAATGTTGAAGCGGAGAGGCTTCTGGTGACGGTTGAATATGTCATGTTTGAAGAAACGTTGGGGGAAGCAGCGGCCCTGGCTCTGGTGACTGGAGGTGTAACACCTGAAGGAACATTTTTTGCGTCACTGGTATTGACAGGTGGTTGTATTAATGTCACTTTGTTAGGAGGCATGAAGAATCTGTGATCCTTGCATTCGCGGCTTGGCATAAATTTGGTTTGGCCATTGAGTGTTGGCGGGAGCACCGCAACTTTGGCTACTGATCGGTAGCGGTGGAACTGCAACTTGGTCCGTGAGACGGTGCTCTGGCTGGCTATGGAAAGGGGGGATGGCGCTGCCCCGGCCGGCTAAGGAATGGCTCATGGCACTGCTGGCTAGGACGCGATCTGTTGGCGTCTGTTTTACATGGAGCCGCTGGTGTTGGTTTTTGAAGTGGAGCATCTAGCATAGGCTTGGCGTGCGCCATCTTGGCTTGGTGATCCGTCAACGCCGTTGGCTCGGCTTGGGACGCGGAGCTGTTGGTGGAATCGGCTATGGGCGGAGAAGTTGCGTTGGAAGGGTGCAAGCTGCTGGCGCTGGAAAGATGTAAGTTTTTAGCGCTGGAAAAGATGCAAGCGGCCGGCGCTGGAAGGACGCAAGATGTTAGCGCTCGTATTATTGGCTTTATTTCCATGTTTTGGTGCTAGCGGCAGAGTGGTAGCAATAAAGCAGACGAACATATTCCAGGTATGTATCTCCGTGTTTCTTCTTTCTGTTTGCTCTTCTGTTGTTGGTGAAAACCCTAGACATAGGCATGTCCGCCATAGTTTTATGGGCGACACCATCCTGACCGCGTGAAGTCCCCAGTCACTCCTTCTCGTGTGATAACTGGTAACTAAGTCGTTTGATGACTGAGCCATTGATCCCTGAGCGGATCGTTTGCTTTCACCATATTAGAATTTGGGCTGAAGAATGAAATCGGGAATTGGAAATTGATATTGTAACCGAGAGATTAATCTCCCACTGTGGCCGCCAATTGTTTGAGGGTGAAAACAGTTTCTGCTGGTTTCGGTAATTTCTGGTGTTGTGGGTGAGAAACGAGTCTAAAACCTAAACAATGTACTGCAAGGGAGTACTTTAAATTCGAGAGATCAATCTGTACAAATCCGGCCTAAACCAAGAAATGGTCGTTCCAGACTTGCTTCGGTCACAAAGTGAAGGAGAAGGGTTGGTTTTGGGGAGGGAAGCGAAGAGAGTGTTGAGACCAGAATAGTTGATTCTGGAAGAGTAGTTGTTTGACTTCTATCAGTAAGTGAAAGCTAACAGATGGGAAAGCTAACAAGTGATTTCTGAGTGTTGTATGCTCCTAACCAAAACTTGTTATTTAGTGGAAATAAGTGAGACCTATTTATACAAGTCGCAATGAAACGTACCCTGGTCTCGTAAGAGTTGGAAATAGTTGAGTAAATGGAAGAAAGCGGTAACGGGTAACGCCTGGAATTGATGTTTCCATAATGAAGGAAACGTTTCACCATTACTCCATGTATTTACTAACCGCCTCACTCCTATAACACTTTCTTGTAACGGGCGTAGTGTATGCCGCACGCTGTAAACCGCCAAACCAATACCCTGATGAGCATCCCCCAGTTTGTGACATGTTTTGATGTCTCGAGTGTTTTCGTAGAAAACGTGTAGCATGTTGCCACATGTGGCGTGTCCAAAGGGTTTGGCATTTGTAGCCAAATTGGTGTCATGACCAAAGAGTAGGCATCGTAGCCATGTTGGTGTCGCGACCAGAGAGTTAGCATTGTAGCTAAGGTGGTGTCGTGACCAAGAGTTAGTATTGTATTCAAGACATTGTCGTGAGTCATTTGTGGCAGGTTTGTACGGATAAGTTATGCATCTCAGGAGGAAAGGTAGTCGTAGATCGTTGCAACCAACGACATGGTTTAGGGCCTGCATGGCTTTGGCATAGTTTAGGACCGGCCAAAATTAGGGTTTTGGTAAAGCCGTGATGTTTGGCCTTGGGAAGGAAGTTGCCATGCGTTTGGTGGCGAACTTGGAAGGCTGAGATCTGCATCTCAGATGAAAGGGTGGTCGTTGATTGTAGCAACCCTTCGTTTTGGCAGCCAGCGTCGTGCATGGATTTGGCATGTGCTAGGCGCGGCCAAAATTAGGGTTTGCATCAACCGTGATGTTTTTCTTTGGGCCGCAAGTTGCGATGTGTTGGGTGGCAAACTTGGACGGCTGAGATCTGCATCTCAGATGGTAGGGTGGTCGTTGATTGTTGCAACCCTTCGTTTTGGCAGCCAGCGTCGTGCATGGCTTTGGCATGTGTTAGGCGCAACCAAAATTAGGGTTTGTGTAAACCATGATGTTTGTAATTGGGCCGCAAGTTGCCATGAGTTAGGTAGCGAACTAGGACGGTTGAGATCTGCATATCAGATGGAAGGGTGGCCGTTGATTGTTGCAACCCTTCGTTTTGGCAGCCAGCGTCGTGTATGGCTTTGGCATGTGTTAGGCTCAGCCAAAATTAGGGTTTGTATAAACCGTGATGTTTGGCTTAGGGACGCAAGTTGCCATGCGTTAGGTAGCGAACTTGGACGGTTAAGATCTGCATCTCAGATGGAAGGGTGGTCGTTGATTGTTGCAACTCTTCGTTTTGGCATCCAGCGTCGTGCATGGCTTTGGCATGTGTTAGGCGCGGCCAAAATTAGGGTTTTAAAAAATCGTGATGTTTGGCTTTGGGTCGCAAGTTTTCATGCGTTAGGTGGCGAACTTGGACGAGTGAGATCTGCATCTCAGATGGAAGGGTGGTCGTTGATTGTTGCAACCCTTTGTTTTGGCAGCCAGCGTCGGGCATCGCTTTGCAATATGTTAGGCGCGGCCAAAATTAGGGTTTGCATAAAACGAAATGTTTTGCTTTGGGCTGCAAGTTGCCATGCGTTGGCTGGCGAACTTGGACGACTGAGATCTTCATCTCAGATGGAAGGGTGGCCGTTGATTGTTGCAACCCTTCGTTTTGGCAGCCAGCGTCGTGCATGGCTTTGGCATGTGTTAGGCGCGACCAAAATAAGGGTTTCCATAAACCGTGATGTTTGAATTTGGGACGCAAGTTTCCATGCGTTAGGTGGCGAACTTGGACAGTTGAGATCTGCATCTCAGATGGAAGGGTGGTAGTTGATTGTTGCAACCCTTCGTTTTGGCAGCCAGCATCGTGCATGGCTTTGGCATGTGTCAGGCACGGCCAAAATTAGGGTTTGCATACACCGTGATGTTTGGCTTTGGTCCTCAAGTTTCCATGCGTTGGGGGGCGAACTTTGACGGCTGAGATCTGCATCTCATATGGAAGGGTGGCCGTTGATTGTTGCAACCTTTCGTTTTGGCATACAGCGTCGTGCATGGCTTTGGCATGTGTTAGGCGCGGCCAAAATTAGGGTTTGCATAAACCGTGATGTTTGGATTTGGGCCGCAAGTTGTCATGCGTTAGGTGGCGAACTTGGACGGTTGAGATCTGCATCTCAGAAGGAAGGGTGGCCGTTGATTGTTGCAACCCTTCGTTTTGGCAGCCAGCGTTGTGCATGGCTTTGGCATGTGTTAGGCTCGGCCAAAATTAGGGTTTGCATAAATCGTGATGTTTGGCTTCGGGCCGCAAGTTTCCATGCGTTAGGTAGCGAACTTGGACGGTTGAGATCTTCATCTCAGATGGACGGGTGGTCGTTGATTGTTGCAACCCTTCGTTTAGGCAGCCAGCATCGTGCATGGCTTTGGCATGTGTCAAGCGCGGCCAAAATTAGAGTTTGAAAAACTCGTGATGTTTGGCTTTGGGTCGCAAGTTTCCATGCGTTAGGTAGCGAACTTGGACGGCTGAGATCTGCATGTCAGATGGAAGGGTGGTCGTTGATTGTTGCAACTCTTCGTTTTGGCAGCCAACGTCGGGCATCGCTTTGCAATATGTTAGGCGCGGCCAAAATTAGGGTTTGCATAAACCGTGATGTTTGGATTTGAGCCGCAAGTTGCCATGCGTTGGGTGACGAACTTGGACGGCTGAGATCTGCATCTCAGATGGAAGGGTGGTCGTTGATTTTTGCAACCCTTCGTTTTGGCAGCCAGCGCCGTGCATGGCTTTGGCATGTGTTAGGCGCGACCAAAATTAGGGTTTGCATAAACCGTGATGTTTGGTTTTGGGCCGCATGTTGCCATGCGTTAGGTGGCGAACTTGGACAGTTGAGATCTGCATCTCAGATGGAAGGGTGGTCGTTGATTGTTGCAACCCTTCGTTTTGGCAGCCAGCATCGTGCATGGCTGTGGCATGTGTCAGGCGCGGCCAAAATTAGGGTTTGCATAAACCGTGATATTTGTCTTTGAGCCGCAAGTTGCCATGCGTTGGGTGGAAAACTTGGACGGCTGAGATCTGCATCTCAGATGGAAGGGTGGCCGTTGATTGTTGCAACCCTTCGTTTTTCCAGCCAGCGTCGTGCATGGCTTTGGCATGTTTTCGGCGCGGCCAAAATTAGGGTTTGCATAAACCGTGATGTTTGGCTTTGGGACGCAAGTTGTCATGCGTTAGGTGGCGAACTTGGACGGTTGAGATCTGCATCTCAGATGGAAGGGTGGTCGTTGATTGTTGCAACCCTTCGTTTTGGCAGCCAGCGTCGTGCATGGCTTTGGCATGTGTTAGGCTCGGCCAAAATTAGGAATTGCATAAACCGTGATGTTTGGCTTCGGGCCGCAAGTTGCCATGCGTTAGGTAGCGAACTTGGACGGTTGATATCTGCATCTCAGATGGACGGGTGGTCGTTGATTGTTGCAACCCTTCATTTTGGCATCCAGCGTCGTGCATGGCTTTGGCATGTGTTAGGCGCGGCCAAAATTAGGGTTTGCAAAACTCGTGATGTTTGGCTTTTGGGTCGCAAGTTTCCATGCGTTAGGTAGTGAACTTGGACGGCTGAGATCTGCATGTCAGATGGAAGGGTGGTCGTTGATTGTTGCAACCCTTCGTTTTGGCAGCCAGCGTCGTGCATGGCTTTGGCATTTTTAGGCGCGGCCAAAATTAGGGTTTGCATAAACCGTGATGTTTAAATTCAGGACGCAAGTTTCCATGCGTTAGGTGGCGAACTTGAACGGTTGAGATCTGCATCTCAGATGGAAGGGTGGTCGTTGATTGTTGCAACCCTTCGTTTTGGCAGCCAACGTCGTGCATGGCTTTGGCATGTGTTAGGTGCGCCCAAAATTAGGGTTTGCATAAACCGTGATGTTTGGCTTCGGGCCGCAAGTTTCCATGCATTAGGTGGTGAACTTGGAAGGTTGAGATATGCATCACAGATGGAAGGGTGGTCGTTGATTATTACAACCTTTCGTTTTGGCAGCCAGTGTCGTGCATGGCTTTGGCATGTGTTAGGCACGACCAAAATTATGGTTTGCAAAACTCGTGATGTTTTGCTTTGGGCTGCAAGTTGCCATGCGTTAGGTGGCGAACTTGGACGGCCTAGATCTGCATCTCAGATGGAAGGGTGGTCGTTGATTGTTGCAACCCTTCGTTTTGGCATCCAGCGTCGTGCATGGCTTTGGCATGTGTTAGGCGCGGACAAAATTAGGGTTTACATAAACCGTGATGTTTGGCTTCGGGCCGCAAGTTTCCATGCGTTAGGTGGCGAACTTGGACGGCTGAGATATGCATCTAAGATGGAAGGGTGGTCGTTGATTGTTGCAATCCTTCGTTTTGGTAGCCAGCGTCGTGCATGGATTTGGCATGTGTTAGGCGCGTCCAAAATTAGGGTTTGCATAAACCGTGATGTTTGGATTTGGGCCGCAAGTTCCCATGCGTTGGGTGGCGAACTTGGACGGCTGAGATCTGCTTCTCAGATGGAAGGGTGGCCGTTGATTGTTGCAACCCTTCGTTCTGGCAGCCAGCGTCGTGCATGGCTTTGGCATGTGTTAGGTGCGACCAAAATTAGGGTTTGCATAAACCGTGATGTTTGGCTTCGGGCCGCAAGTTTCCATGCGTTAGGTGGCAAACTTGGACAGTTGAGATCTGCGTCTCAGATGGAAGGGTGGTCGTTGATTGTTGCAACAATTCGTTTTGGCAGCCAGCGTCGTGCATGGATTTGGCATGTGTTAGGTGCGGCCAAAATTAGGGTTTGCATAAACCGTGATGTTTGGTTTCGGGTCGCAAGTTGCCATGCGTTAGGTGGCGAACTTGGACGATTGAGATCTGCATCTCGGATGGAAGGGTGGTCGTTGATTGTTGCAACCCTTCGTTTAGGCAGCCAGCGTCGTGCATGGCTTTGGCATGTGTTAGGCTCGACCAAAATTAGGGTTTGCAAAACTCGTGATGTTTGGCTTTGGGCTGCAAGTTTCCATGCGTTAGGTGGCGAACTTGGACGGCTGAGATCTGCATCTCAGATGGAAGGGTGGTCGTTGATTGTTGCAACCCTTCGTTTTGGAAGCCAGCGTCGTACATGGATTTGGCATGTGTTAGGCGCGGCCAAAATTAGGGTTTGCATAAACCATGATGTTTGGCTTTGGGCCGCAAGTTCCCATGTGTTGGGTGGCGAACTTGGACGGCTGAGATCTGCATCTCATATGGAAGGGTGACCGTTGATTGTTGCAACCCTTCGTTTTGGCAGCCATTGTCGTGCATGGCTTTGGCATGTGTTAGGTGCGGCCAAAATTAGGATTTGCATAAACCGTGATGTTTGGCTTCGGGCCGCAAGTTGCCATGCGTTAGGTGGCCAACTTGGAAGGTTGAGATCTGCATCTCAGATGGAAGGGTGGTTGTTGATTGTTGCAACCCTTCGTTTTGGCATCCAGCGTCGTGAATGGCTTTAGCATGTGTTATGCGCGACTAGAATTAGAGATTGCATAAACCGTGATGTTTGGCTTCAGGCCGCAAGTTTCCATGCGTTAGGTGGCGAACTTGGACCGTTGAGATCTGCATCTCAGATAGAAGGGTGGTCATTGATTGTTGCAACCCTTCGTTTTGGCAGCCAGCATCGAGCATGGCTTTGGCATGTGTTAGGCGCGGCCAAAATTAGGGTTTGCATAAACCGTTATGTTCGGCTTTGGGCCGCAAGTTTCCATGTGTTGGGTGGCGAACTTGGACTTCTGAGATCTGCATCTCAGGTGGAAGGGTGGTCGTTGATTGTTTCAACCCTTCGTTTTGGCATGGATACGTGGTTGGCATGGTTTGTCATGGCAAGGTGGCGCGGCTGGCATGGTCGGCATGCCTTAGTGCGGAGACTTGGCTGGCATGGTTTTCCATTGGCACGGTGGTGCGGCTGGCATGGTTGGCATGCCTTGGCAGAGACGTGGCTGGCATGGTTTGCCATTGGCACGGTGGTGCGGCTGGCATGGTCGGCATGCCTCGGCGCGGAGACGTGGCTGGCATGGTTTGTCATTGGCACGGTGGCGCTGCTGGCATGGTCGACATGCCTTAGCGCGGAGACGTGGCTGGCATGGTTTGCCATTTTCACGGTGGTGCGGCTGGCATGGTTGGCATGCCTTGGCACATAGACGTGGCTGGCATGGTTTTCCATTGGTACGGTGGTGCGGCTGGCATGGTCGGCATGCCTTGGTGCGGAGACATGGCTGGCATGGTTTGCCATTGGCACAGTGGTGCGTCTGGCATGCTCGGCATGCCTTGGCGCGGGGACGTGGCTGGCATGGTTTGCCATTGGCACGGTGGTGCGGCTGGTATGGTTGGCATGCCTTAGCGCGGAGACGTGGGTGGCATGGTTTTCCATTGGCACGGTGGTGCGTCTGGCATGGTCGGCATTCCTTGGAGTGGAGACGTGGCTGACATGGTTTGTCATTGGCACGGTGGCGCGGCTGGCATGGTCGACATGCCTTAGCGCGGAGACGTGGCTGGCAGGGTTTTCCATTGGCACGGTGGCGTGAAAATTAGGGTTTGGTATGTACGAAGATGATGCCGGTCAATATTAAGGGTTATGCCGTGGAACATGACACATGCATAAAAAAAGGTACCCTGGTAATTCTTACTTAGGCATGTTGGATGATTAAATAAATGCACTAGCGGTCATAGTGAAGTCATGTCAGATGTAAGGTTTTACGATTTTAACCCTAAGCTAAAAACCACCATCAACACAAACAAAAGAAACTTTTAACAACAAGCAAACCAATACAACAACCCAGCTGTGATGAACGCGATTGTGGTGGACTGCAACTGCGGAATGTGTGGAATGTTGATACGGATGATGGCGTTGCAGGCTAGATGGGATAATGGTGCTGGTAGAGAGGGGAACTGGTGCTTTAGCTTGAGCAAGAGTCACTACTACTGTGCGGATGGATGCAGGTGAAGTGGTATGGAGGATGGAACTGAACCGGTGCTGCTGTGGATGATATGCAGGTGGAGATGAAAAACAGGGGTGCAAACTGGCGATGATGGAGATGGCGGTGCTGATGTATGTTGTGAAAGAGATGATGCTGATGGAGGCAGGTGGTGAAGGTTATGCAGGTGGGGATGATGGATGATGATGGTTTTCAGCGAGCAAAAGCTCGCTGAAGTTAGGGTTGCGAGCATTGGTAATGGGGTCTGGGATTCTCTCTTTTGTAGCTTTTTCCAGGCTTTTATAGTTCTCAATTCCCTGTAAACTCGTGAACTAAACAACTCCAACAAGCAAAACTCCGCAAAATCACTTCTTCTTGGATGTTTTTATGGACCCAAATATTTCTTCGCAACTTCCAAATCCTGTCTTCAATATGAACCATTAAACACCAACTACAACAACTATTTGCCACTGAATTTCCGGCCAAGTCTTCACTCATGTGCCCTGTCCTTTTAAGCCTCTAAATCATGTCTCAACCCATTCAATCACAGACCCAATGGCAACAACTTGTCTTCAGAACTAACTCTCCGGTCATATTAAAACCCAAATGTATATATAACTCGCACCACCAATTCCGTGTTATTCTCAAACTCAAAACCCTGTCCCGACCATTCACAAAGACACACAGAAGTCCAGGGAAAACCTGGTTGCAGAAGAATCTGAAATGTAAAGAACTACTCGCTCAGACATTTTCTCGAAAATGTAATGTACGTCTTGCAAACTGGTGAAAGATAAAGCTCTGTTGGATTTGTAATCTTCCACAGCTCCTTCCCTGCATAGAATTCATACATAACACAAACCCATTCATTCAAATCATTTCAGAACTCAAAATCTTCATCAATCTGCTCCAATTCCTCCTCTATTATTCAACCAAACCATCAAATGTAGCTTCTCTTCTTCACTGACTCTTGGCAGCAATAACGAATTGAAAATCAAACCAAAGTCACATTAACGGCAAACTCATTCTTCTTGATGTCTAACAGACTCTTATAGGCTTCCTATTCTTTTCCGTTCATCTCTTTTATGAGCAGTAGTCACCACTTCTTCCTCCCTGTGTTCATGCTTGAAATCCTGTCTAAACACAACATAATTGTGTGCCTGTCTCAGTTTCCAAATCCCTGTCCTAACCTATGAAATCCTCTCCTACTTCTTCGAACGTAGCCCCTCAGACCTGAGCTTGCCGGCGTTGGTGCAGTCGTGAGAGGGAGAGAGCTAGGTGCAGAGAACTAGCATTCTGCAGGAAGCTGGTCGTGATAAAAGCTCAACCTAGGTCTAGCTGCTTGTTATAACTATAAGAGGATGGTGGCCCTTAGTAGAAAACTGGATGCATTTAACAATTATGGATAATAGTTCCTAGCCAATTCTGAGTACTGAGCCGTCTGTCTTCAGCAGTTTCCAGTACTTCCTTGTCTGGCCATTTGAAGCCGTGTGTGCCCGCTATGCTTGTGTTCATCGCGGTCGATGTTTCCGAGCAATGAATTAAGCACCTATTTTTCTTCTTTTACGTTCGCATGACTCCATAATCTGCAAAATAGAAAACAAATGTAATATACAAAAATACAAGAGAAATAACTAAGAAAAGCATAAGCAATTGACATTCAAAAGATGTATTTCAGGCACTTATCAGGGCGCACAAATTATGTTCGGTAAGGATGTAGAATTCGATTGGATTCTTCTAAAAAGGTATGCCTATAAACTTGAAAAAGATTTGTGTTTTTATTTGCTTAAAGTACTTATAATGATCCACGTACCTTGCTTATTCTTCATTTCTATCTAACTTGATATGTGTTTAAGGTTCTTAAATGTTAGGTTTGAAAATAGTAGTTCGGGATGTTTGGACTTCATGGTACACATACCAGGTACGCATACCATCATTTAAAATAAAAAACCAGGGGTATGCTTACCTGTTTGCTTACTGCTCCAGGTCATGAAAATTTGTTTGCAAACCGGTATGCATACTTGCCTGTAGACGTCGATATTCGGTAAACTTGTTTTGGCCGTAACTTCTTCGTCCGAACTCGGAAGGACCTCATTCTTTCTGCAATATCTTCCTATATGAATTCTCTTCAAAATGGAGATGAGAATTCTAGAATTCGGATGAGTTAAGATTGGTATTTGTCCTATCTCTTGTTATTGAGTGTTTTACTCCGTTTCGTCGCACTTGTTCCAATTCTCTTGGACTTGGGAACTTGGATTCTTGGAGTACTACTCTTCTAAGCTCATTTGTAGATTTTACAAGAATGTTGTTGGTGAATCACAAAGAAGGAAGTTCAAGAATGGGTTGTAGTACGCATTGTTATGGGATTTTTGAATGTTCGCAATCATCTTATGTGAACTATGGTGCATGGTCGTTAATGACTTTGTATGTTCTTCTTTGTTAAGAAAATATTTTTATACGCATTTGGTAGTTATTCTTGGTGCAAATCCGTGCGAAAAGAATTGATTCTACCCTCTAAGGATAAATCATCTTGTATGTGCATTACGCGTTTGTCTTTATCTAGGGGCCTTCTTATGATAATTTATTCTTGTGTTTTTAAGAAGGATAACTAGGGTTTGGAATAGCCATTATTGTGATTACACATAGCTATTGCCAACATTTTCATCTTGCAATGTTTTAGATTTATTTATTTAAATTCTAAGTTATTTGGAAGATAATTTTTGCAGTACTAGTCTTTATGGTTTTATATATTGCAAATTGTTATGGGATATGTTGTTTACGTCCATGAACCTTCACTGTCCCATATGTGTTCATAAGTTAACTCTATTATATGTCGATATGCAAATATTGATGAAAGATAGAATGGACTTTCGACAACAAAAGTTAATCCTATTATGTGATTATGCAAATATTGATGGAAGATATGATGAATTTTTGTTTACAAAGATTAAGTCTATTATATGTCATTGTGCAAATAGTGATGAAAAACAGAATGAATCTTTGATTATTCCGTAGTATTGGTCTTTCCCTGATCCACATTTCTTATATTGAGCATAGCCAATTGAATTGATCATTTTCTTTGTGGTAAATTCAATTGATATTTTTGGATACAAATTCATATTTTATATGATTTGTTAATGTCCAGAGAAATCCTTCTTTTCTTGTAAAAGTAAGGTCGCTCTTGTTGTTCTTTCGGGAATGACATTTTATGGGGGGGGGGGGGGGGAGTTTTTAATTTAACTTGTGTTTAATTGTCAAATCTTTGTGGGGAGTGTGGATGTGGAATATTGTAGGATTTTTCTTGTATACACTAAGTTTCGACTATGTGAAATCATCGAAACAAGTTGATATGTTGTTCTCTTTTGGTCATGAAGTATCTCTATGGAAATTTCATTAGGATCCCACTAGTTTTCGTACCTTTGCCAATTTATATTGACAACAAGGGAGAGAATTAATGTGTAGTGCATACTACAAATACATATAGTTTATGGATCATTATGTAAGGGGGAGTGGTTTTCATTGTGAGATTAAGTATTGTCTAAGGGAGAGTGATACATATCACCATAGTATTGTTGTCAAGTTGTGGTACAATTGAACTTTGATGTTGTGTAATAATAATATGACATTGTATAACAATAATTGAGAGCAATTGTTTTCTCATTGTTATTGTTACGGATCTTCAACAACTATGATGCTGAGTTGAACACGTTCAGAATCACTGGAGTACTTGGAAGTGACGAAGATTTCGAATAATGTTGAAGAACTAAATAGATCAAGCATTTGGATGAGAAGCTACAAAGTTTATTTATTTTGTAATCCATATGTATTGATAGTTTTATCACTAAAATTAACAAAGGGGGAGATTGTTAGAGCACTGCTCGGTCGATTGCTATCTCAAGCTTGTTTGTCAATGTTAGTGATCAAAACTATAAGTCTTGATTTATAGTATACTTATAGTAATGTGTCAGACTAGGATAGATTGTGTAGTTAAGCATTAGTGTTAGAGCACTGCTCGGTCAAACTCGCATGCGTTACTATCTCAAGTATGTTTGTCAATTTTGGTGATCAAAAATATAAGTCTTTATTTATAATCTACTTATAGATATCTCGGACTAGGATATAGATTGTGTAGTTGAACATTAGACTTCACGGCGTTCATCAATTGAAGACGAAGAACTACTAAGGACAGCTTGTGGAACTTCATCAATAAAAGGTATGTGGTGATTAAAACTCATCTATCACTTGGAAAGTCTATTTCTACTTTATCTCCTATATTGAGACAAAAGTCGTACTACTATATAGTTGCCGATTATACACATTTGAGATTTTGAGCTGAGATTAACTCGCTTACATATTTCTCGAAATATATATTGGTAAGCTTACGCTTCAACCAAGTTCATCTTATATTCTTGATGCAAGTCAAAAGATGATCATGTGAAAACCTCCGAGTAACATCTTACATGGTTTGTGTGATACAATCATTTGGTGTAGACTTGGAATGTTTCGTTATGATTATTTTAATAGCTTGAAAATTGCTTTGATGCTAATAGTGTGTGAAAACGACTATTGTCATCCTCTAAGAAAATTTCAATGATTAAAATAAGAATTTAGAACACTTAATCATTATTGGATTGTGACATGTTGTGTACTCTTGCACATATGTAATCCATGTCCGGGAACCAAAGTATGTGTACCTGTATGCATACCTGTTGGTTTGAGAAGTAAGGGAACCTAAGTATGCGTATGCATATGAGTACTGGCGTAAGGTTCATGATTGAGAATTTCTGATGGGTTTGGAAGTACACGTACCCATTTGCGTACTGGCGAAACCCAAACTTAGTCCGGGTAATTCAACTATGCGTACCCAATTGCATACTTGAAGGTTAAAGTTCTAAAATCGGTTGTGCACATAAACTAATGCATTTATATATTAAAGACTTTGCAACTCGTGGCTATAATGTTCATGAATTGATTCGAGAGTGATCTCCGATAGGCAAGATAAAAAGAAGTCACAAACATCTTCGTCTCATCGTTTGTGATTCCATAATATCTTGTTTCGTTTCCATACGATTAAGATTATTGTGAGGGGATTGATAATACTTGGCTGTTCTTCGGGAATATAAGTCTGGTTATCAATTGGTTCCTGTTCACATTGATTTATCAAAAGACGGAACAAAACTCATAGGTATTTCTGTGGGAGACAGATTTATCTTATTCCAATAGACTTTTTTGTGTGAGACAGATTTATTTATCAAGTCTTCAACTTTAGGTCGTAGCAACTCTTGCTTGTGGGTGAGATCAGCTAAGGGAATCAAGTGCGTAGTATCCTGTAGGGATCAGAGACGTAAGGAGCGCAACTGTACCTTGAATCAGTGTGAGATTGATTAGGGTTCAACTACATTCATTGGACATTGGATGAAGTTCTGTCCGACATTAAATCATATTAAAGATACCATCCGTGTTGAATGTCCTCACGTAATGCTTGAAGATGCCTTCAATTTTCTCACTCCAAAATTCAGCCCCATGATTAATGCTTCATTAAGGATTCGTGAAGATTTTAACCATAACTTACTGGTAGATTGTGATGAAGAAAGACGGGCACAGGATGATGACGGTAGAATCCAATCTAATCAGAATGACACTCAGGCAACTCTGTTGACATGTCAAGCCACATCAAATGCCAGCGTGTCTCGAGAAGAAATTGAAAATTTGAATGATGATATCTTATCGTCTATAACTGACAATACTGTTTACTTGCAAAAGCAGTCAGTTATCGGAGTAACTGCAAATCTTCCTACTAATCCTACAATGCAGTTTGCACCAGTTACGGGTTTCAATTTTTAATCTCATCCGAAAAAACAGGGGAGAACACGCTGGAAGATATCCCTCTGCGTAATATGAGGAAAAAGTATGTAACCATCCAAAAAAAGAAGGAAGTTATTGTGGAAACTGCTAACAACGGTCAAATTGTTGAATATCCAGTCATAAACCAAGTCGAAGGAAGTGGAGGAAGTTATTCTTGGAAGTCTATGGCATGTGCTACATATACTAGAGGTTCTAAGAGAATTTCTCAAAACAATTCTGGTTCTCCTAAGACAAAACATGCTAAGAAAATTGTTCATTCTCAAAACACCGATAGGGTAACATCGGTGAGCCCTCAATTGCCGGAGTTTCCATGTTAGTATTCTCGTGGAATTGTTGGGGATTGGGGAATGACCCAACAATTCGTACACTAAAATCATTCCTCAGGAGGTGTAATCCTTCAATATGCTTTCTATCTGAGACAAAAATGAGTGAGACATCTTCTTTACAGATCATTAGACAATTTGGATTCTCAAATTATACTGTTGTTTCTTCTCGAGGTCGCAGTGGTGGTCTGTGGCTTTTATGGCAAGACGATGTTTAAATAGAAGTTATCTCAAAATCCTTCAGTGTTATTCATGTCTTCGTCCACACTTCTGGTCCTACTCCTCCTTGGCATTTGTTTTGTCTTTATGGTCCTCCACATTTACCAGACAGAGCAAACTTTTGGATTAACCTTTCTATCAATACCCATCTTTTCCCTAAAAGAAAATGCTGCATTGGAGATTTTAATGCAATATCTTCTAGTAGAGACAAAATAGGTGGATTACCTTTCTAAACTAATCCATTCAACATTTCAATAACTTTATCCATCAAAATCATCTCATTGATATGGGATTTTCTGTACCAGCTTATACTTGGAATAATGGTAGAGAGGGTTCTTATCATATTCGAAAACGGCTTGATAGGGTTTTGGCTTCTCCTGATTGGTGTTTAACTTTTGAATCTGCTGGAGTTCTTCATCTGCCTAGGAATTCTAGTGATCATTGTCTTATCCTTCTCAACACTAGTCGATCTGTTCCTAGAATTCAGAGGAATTTCAAATTTGAAGCTTTCTGGTGCAAACATCCTGAATTTTTAAACTATGTCTCTTTTATATGGTCTCAAAATTCTAGTTTTGATCTTCAAAATGTTTTGAAAATTCTAGGTTCTTTTCTTGTAGTTTGGAGTAAGAGAAAGATTGGTTGTATTAAAAAAAAAATCAGAAAACTGAAAAAAGAATTACTTTATATTCAATCCTTACATCCTAACAATTCTACTTTGTGCAGGGAAAAACAAATCATGACTAACCTCAATGAGTACATTGCTATGGAGGCTTCTTACTGGGAGGAACAAATGAAGATAAATTGGGCTAGACATGGAGACAAGAACACACAATAGTTCCATTTGTACGTGCAGAAGAGAAGGAAGAAGAATAGAATTGGATTCTTACAGAGAGAAGACCAATCTTGGTGCATTAATGAAGAGGAAATTGCGGTGAATCTCATAAATCACTTCAAAGGAATTTTCAAACAACTTGAATACGAGAATCTGGAAGTTAAGTACTTTAGTTCTGACTTTAAATTGACGGATGAAGAAAGCAACAAAATCTCACGTGTCCCAGATAAGGAAGAAGTTTGGAAGATATTTTCTAAAATGAAGTCATTAAGCTGTCTTGGTCCAGATGGCTATCCGGTTTTGTTCTTCAAACAAACTTGACAGATTGTAGGGGAAGAAGTTACAAAGTTTATTCAGAACATCTTTCTTCCAGGAAGTTTACCAGAGGCATTAAATCACACTAACATTGCTTTAATAGTAAAAAAAATAATGCTCTTACTGCAGATGAGTACAGACCAATTTCTTTATGCAGTGTGTTATACAAGGTGGTGGCAAAACTGATATCAAATAGATTAAAATGTCACTTGCAGCACTTTATTTCATGGTCTCAGAATGCTTTTGTAGAAGGGAGACAAATCACTGATAATATTGTGAGTGCGAAGGAGTTCTTACATTCCATGAAGAAATCTGAATCAAAGGAAGGATATTTTGCTCTAAAGATTGATATGTCGAAGGCGTATGACAGAGTCAATTGGTCTTTTTTGGAGAAGATGCTGCAATTACTTGGTGTTCGGGGTCATTCTTTACAGTTAATTATGAATTGTGTCACATCTGCAAGTTTCTTTATTCTCTTAAATGGTGCTTCAAAAGGTTTTTTCGTAGGAGAAAGGGTTTTGCGACAAGGGTGTCCGTTATCTCCAACTCTTTTCATAATATGCTCACAGGGATTATCTTTGCTAATGAAGAAATATGAGGAAGAAGGGTTATATCAAGGGTTGAGAATCAATAGATGGGCACCAATGATTTCTCACTTAATGTTTGCAGATGATTTATTCTTCTTTGGGAAAAATGACAGAGTTAATGTGGAAAACTTGAAAAGATTAATCAAACAATACTCAGATTGGTTTGGTCAACAAATAAATTTTGGTAAATCTGCAGTGGCGTTTAGCGGAGGAGTGGAGGAGTGGAGAAAAACAACAACTCTATCAGACTGGGGTGTTAGAGAGATGCGAAGGAATGAAAAATATCTGGGAATTTTCCCTTTGTCAGCAGATTCAAGAGTTCAAAGTTTTGATTTTCTTGTTGACAAATTTAGATCTAGACTCTCAGGGTGGAGGAATTATTTTCTCTCAACAGCGGGTACTACTGTTTTATCAAAATCAGTTATTTCTTCTATTCCCATATTCTTCTTTTGTACTTGTTTGATTCCAAAAACTGTATTGGCTACAATTAAGAGAATTCAGTGTTCATTTTGGCGGGGTCATGAAATGGATGTGAAGAAATTACATTTTATAAATTGGGAAAAAATCTGTAAATCAAAAGATGATGGTGGTCTGGGTATAAGAGATATGGAGAAGGTTAATAAATCTTTAATGTGCAAATTGGTTTGGAGATTTCTGAATGATAAGAGTTCTATGTGGGTCCAATTGTTAACCGCTAAGTATCTAAAGGGTTCTTCATTCTGGAATGCAAAGGATGTTAATCATTCCTCATCAACTTGGAGAGGCATGTTACAAGTTAGAGAGTATATGGAAAGTAATGTTTGCTGGTTAATTAACAGGGGTGATGAAATTAATATTTGGGATGATCAACGGGTGTCGAATCTTTTGGGCAATAGATTGAGGAATATTGGTTTTCATTCGACACAATATACTATGGTGTCAGATCTTATCAACCAAAATGCAAGTACCTGGAACATAGAGTTGTAACAAGAATTATTCCCGGAGGATATTGTTGCAAACATAACAGATCTATATTTATCAAATGAGGATTCTATGGAAGATTCACTCATGTGGTTGAAAACTCCTTCCGGTAAATTTTCGACGAAATCCTGTTACAAATTGTTGGCAGCAAATGGTGCTTCTTCTTCATCAATAAGTAGTTTCCCATGGAAGACGTTCTGGAAGGTTAAAGATATCTCACCAAAAATATTATTGTTCATCTGGAAGGTAGTGCATAACGGTGTGGCAGTAAAAGAAAATATAAAAAGATTCAATCCTTCAATTAATTCTCTTTGTTCTTTTTGTTTACAATGCACATAATCAGTTTTTCATCTCCTATTTGATTGTCCGGTCGCAAGAAGCGTCTTCAATGATTTTCCATTTAACTTCCCCAATATCTCAGGAGTTACAGATATCAAACAGATTATCACCATATGGTTGCAGGAAGATGATGGTGGAAGGACTTTTATTATTGGGTCTTGTTTACTATGGAACTTGTGGAAGTCAAGGAATGATATTGTTTTCAATGGAGTGCAGTTCTCAAAAGAAAGATGCATGAGATTGTCTTGGGAGGATTTTAAAAGACACCACAGTCAACAATTTTCTGCACAACAAGAAGAACTTCAGGATACACCACTTATGTCTGAAATATGGCAATCACCCCCTTTTCCCTTTGTTAAAATAAACGTTGATGCTGCGTTTCGCTTGAACGTTGGTGCTGCTGCTGCGGTGGCTCAAGACAGTGAAGGAAGATTTCTGGGAGGTATTACATACTGTTTCTCTGACATATCTCCTTTGAAAACCGAAGTAAGGGCGTTTAATCTGGGTATTTCTCTGACGCAACAACTAAATTTGGAGAAAGTTATAGTGGAGGGTGATGCTGAAGGTGTAGCTTCTGCCATTAATGGTCCGATTGATCAAGTACCTGCAAACATAAAGATGGAGATCATGAGAGCCAAAGAAAGTTGTTTTGAATTTCAAAGCATTGTGTTTAAGTCAGTACCCAGAAGTACTAATCAGATAGCACATATATTATGTAAATATGCTAAAGATGAAAATGTAACCAGGAGTTGGTATACTCATGACCCTCCTCAATGTATCTTACCTTTACTCATGATATAATGAGGGGTAATCGATCTGTTTATAAATAAATGACATTTTCTCCTTCAAAAAAAAAAAGAAACAATTATTAATGGGCCCCTATTGATATATATCCTAAATCCAAACCACTCCATTCATATACTTTTCCTTCTCCTACCGTCTAACTGTTTATTTTCTCAGTTTTTTGTTTTGCTGGCTTGATTTGTTCTCTTTATTACCAACACAGCACACAGGAGAAATCCGTCAATAAATTCTTTCTTTCCAAATTTATCCAACGATTTCCTATTATCTTAAGGTTTAATTTCTGGGTTCATCTTTTTTTCTATGAGAGGATCTTTTTTTTAATTTCCATGATTGATGATGAATGATCCTACATCTGATTCTTTAAAGTAAAATCCATCTTTCAATTGTATAAAGAGAAGATTTTTTAATTAAATTTCCATGAATGGATTTGATGATGGATGATTCTGGATATGTTTCTTTAAAGTAAAATCTATCTTTCAATTGTATAAAGTAAAAAAAAACTCACAATTGGAACTGAATCAACAGATGTAAGATCTGTTTAAAAATTTTTGATGAATGTTTGGGAAAGAAAAAACTTCTAAACGGTTGAACCGTCAAAAACCCAACTGATCAGCTGGTTCACCGGTTACACCGTGCGGTTCACTGGATTTAATGATTTTTTAACATATTAGTGGGTCAGTACTGAACCAGACCGTTTTTCTTACTAGTTCACCGGTTCTTCGGTTCAACCGTCCCGTCCGGGCTTAAAACACCGATTACCACATGCGGAAATGGTTTGTTGTTTGTATCGAAAATAAATAAATATGTTCAACTCACATGACTTGTGGAACGCGCACGTCATGACGGTGACGTGTCCCCTCTACTGACGCGGTGCTTCTCTATATCTAGACCCGTATAAAAATGGTCTGTCATAATCCCATCAAATCATAAGCCCCAAACCAGATTCGGAGAGTATATCAAATTGAAGCCAAAGCTATGAATAACTCTCCACCGCCTCCGCCTTCTCGTTTGATACGGATGGTAATTGAAGCGATTTCTAGCTTGAAAGCAAAATCTGGATCAAGTCAACCTGCAATTTCAAAGTTTATTGAAGAAAAGTATTATGTAGGAGGGCTTCCGCAGAACTTTAAAAGAATCTTATCGACTCAGTTAAACGAATTGACGAAATCAGGAAGGTTGGTGAAAGTTAAGAGATCTTTTAAGCTACCTGTGACAGAGAAGTCGGAAAGAGATCTAAAGAGAAAAGAATCAAAGTAAAAGAAGCTGAGGGTGAGATGATATTGGGGATTCGAAAGTATCTAGATAAGTATGAGAGGCTGAGTGAAATGAAAATACCAAAAAAATCGATGAGGATAGAACTGATTCAGAAAGAGAAAGCTGACCTAGAGGGTAAGAAAGTTAGGGTTTTAATTTTTGATTTTTCTGTTTCATAAAATTGATGGGAGTTTCTTGTTTAAGTTCAAAAGAAAGTGATTTGATAGTTTTTAGTGTAATGTTTTACCCTGAAATTCCTATCTATGAATCTCATTAGAAAAATCTTCATCACAGAGTGGAAGAAGGTCGCAGCCATAAGCAGGGTCGACCTTGACCTTGTTGAATCCTTGGAAAAGTTGATGCAAGTACAACATAAGCTTGACAGGGTGAGACTTGTTAATCCCAGCTATTGGTTCCTTCTGTTGTTGTTTTACTTTTCCGCCTTGGGTTTTCATGTTTTAGAAAAAAGAAAGGCACTTTGTTAAAGGGTTTACACTGTATTTTCGTCTACTGTTGGACTTGGACTTGTCATACAGGTTAAAAAAAAGACTGTTCTCAGGATACGAAATTTGAAAGATACTTGTAAGAAGGAGCTATGGGAGATTAAAGTGAAGCAGCAGCAACAGGATGACCGAGTACAAGCTCATCTCTACAAGCAAAGGGGTGATATTATCAAATCAATTCCTAAGTTCTGGTCAACTGCTGTACGTAATTTCTCTCTTTTATTATTAAATTTCAGATTGAGAATTGGCTCCTTGGTCGCTAGTTGATATGTTAATTGTAGTCTCTTATGACATTTATGATGCGCGTTTGACTTGGCAATCTCACTGTTTGCAGTTTACGGGTGATTATTCGCTTCAAAGACGTCTGAATAAAGTAGACAAGAAGGTTAAACTTCTCAAATACATGAAACTGCAGAATCGTGTCCAGGATATCCCTACGATGGATCCTTTATTTCATTTCTATTGTGTATTTTGAGGGATTGGTTGTCGAAACCTGACATCCTAATTTTTAATTGCTTGAGATTCACATCTGCTGCTCTTTGCTTGATACAGATAATCAAGTTTCTGAATTCTGTGGTTGTTGAAGGTCGTCCAGAAGTGGCATCTGAGTGTACAATCATTTTAGTGAGTTTAATAACCCCAGCTCTTATTTGGGTTTGAACAGTTGTAATTTACTTTTCTTAAAACTGCATTAGTTTGAAATTATGTGATGTTGCTCTTTAGCCTGTTATCTTCATCAAATTAAGGTACGTACCCTTTAATGATTGCAGAATTTTGATGAGAATGAGTACTTTGACAACTCAAGTCTCACAAAAACAATCTCGTTCTCCTACAAAGGAATTAATAAAGTAAGCGGCACCACAATCAACTGGAAGAGTGGCAAGGTAAGGGAATTGTATATGTGTTACTGTACTTATTGCCTGCATATTATGTCGCTTAGGTTTTTCAGTTGTCATTTTTTGCTTGTGTAGGGCATTACAGCTGGACTTGAAGAAAAGTGGAGTGAGCAGTCGCACACTGATGTGCATAAAAGGTTCGTTATCGTCTCACAGATAGGCTCCATAATTTGATACGAAAATAGTCATGGCGTTCACGATAATAATTTGCACTCAACTGATTTGTTTAAAATTGCTCTTTGACGTTTTATTGCGGCTTGGTTGAGATTTCTAAGACAATTCCTCTTGAGATTTCAGTTGAAGTAGGTCAGTCATTAATGTATAAGACTGTAATTAATTTCTGTTGTTTTGCCTGTTACTTGTGTCAAAGTCTAGCTTATGATAGGCTACTCAAGGTTGAGATTTGAAGAGTTATAAAGTAATGCAAACTTGCCGCAGTCATAGTTTTATCTTGGACTTGTTTTGATGAGTACATCCTTCTGCTCATGGATAACTTCCAGCATCGACCTTGTAGTTTTTGTTTCCTTGTTGTGTTTGTTGGCATCCGCCAATCGAAGTAGTATGATAATTGATAAGGCTGTGGATGCTTTCCCTCACATGGTAGGGCTGTTAGTAATGATTAACCTGCCCGTGCTTATACCTGCTCAATCTAACTTTACATATGTTTATCTCTTAGCTATCTCATGTTTGTATCAAGTATGAGGATGCTCATCATCTGTATGATTCTGTGATTGCAGCTTCTTTACATGGTTCTCGGAAGGTTGTACGAAAAAGCTCCATGACCCGGTAACTTGGTTTCCCTTTCTTAAGTATTGGTTCATGAAAAATGCAATGTGCATCATTATTTTTATGTCTAAAGGCATTGTATTTGTATCTAAATGCTGGTAGTTTTCCGTTTTTCATTTTTTCGTTACTACTAATATGTTTTCTAAGTTTTCTAATTCTGTTACTTGCTCACTTACTTTGCAACAGAAGTTGTAAATTACCATTACTAGGCTAATTGCCATTATTAGGCCCTAAAGGTGGAAGACTTTCACGTCTTTTATGCTCTTCTAGTTACCACTGATTCCATTTCTTATTCTGTCATTAGTTCTCTTTATATATTGATATAGCTGTCTCCTATTTTTGCAGGTGGTTAACGCACTCGCATCTGATTTATGGCGTTATGCTCCGGATTATTTTTACATGGTTAGTTATTTTGCTCCTGTCCCCCAACGTCCCGGCAGTTCATCACATGTATATTTGCTTATGAGCAGGTAATAATAGAAGTCCTATACTTCATGACTTAGTAGCCAGGAAACATGAAGAGTCATCACGAATCTCAGTGAGAACCGCGAATTTGCGCTCCTCGGTGAAATCGTGATGGGAACGCGCTCCTGACAAGAAAGAAACCCTCTCCCAACATTGGAGGAATGTTTCACTTAAATACCCTCAGTTTTCGGCTGTAATAAACGTCTTATTGAAGCATATTATTGAAGCATATCTAATATCTATCTGGCTAAATATCCTACTAATTGTATGTTCTCATACCTTCACATCTATATCTAGCTCCTATATATTCTAGGTTAGCTTGAATATAACCTAGAATAAAACTTATCTAGCTAGTTTTAGTCTTTATCTGATCGTAGGGTCAGTGTTTATCGCAGATTCCTATGTACATGGATACAATGTCTGTATGTTAACAGATACCCCTAGTTAATGAATATTCCATCTTCGCCTACATCCAACCCCGAGTTCACAGGATACACAAGCACTAAATCGGCTTTAGAAAGCTCAAAATAATGACAAGAGACGAAAGAAATGAATTATGAAAGATATATTCTAGTAAACTAGAAGAAAGTAGGTACTTCATTAAGATTTTCTAAGTGTTCTATGTTGTCTTCTTTCTAGTTTATAAATTTGGACACCTATTTTATTATTTTATTTTACGCTCCCGGCTCACTCCTCGAACTTCTTTCTCGATCCCGCTTCATGATGCTCATTTTTCATACTACATACTGCGGTGTCCCGTACCTACTCGAGATGTATAAGTGGAATTTAAAATTTTCCTACGAACCTACAGTGGCCATGGACAGCAGAGGGTGGTTGGTAGTTGGTACTTTCTGTGTATTTAACCTACAATGTCCACTGACACCACCGAAGGGTGATTGATGCTATTTGAGTACGGGAAAGACCATCATCACAATTATCGAAGTGTTAGACGAGTCAACTAGAAACACTAGTTGGCATATAACTCTCTGGCAGCCACATGGCAGTGTGGTATTTTACTATTTTATGTTAATAGTCTTCTGTCTAATTTTGTCACTCTCCTTGTAAACCTAACTGTATCTTTATTAGTATCCCCACCCGTACTTTATAGATGGTTAGATTCCTCACTGATGTCTCGTTACTGCTTAAATAAAATTGACCTTGTATTTATTGTCTTTCTCAGGTCTAAGGGATACTTCCGTGACACAGAGTAAATTTGTGATGACATCGTCAAGCAGGGAATGGAGAATGTACACTAGTTTCTTTTTGGTTGTTCTGCTTCAGTGCTTGGCCGAGTGAAGTTCTTTCTTAGACTTCTTAAATACTCGCACCATGGTTGCATCTTGTTCATTACCATCATATAAATGGTTCCTACAGGACTTCAGATGACCACATTTGACCTGAGACGTGTAAATTTCTAATTACCTACTGTATATAAGACGTCTTCTGACTGGCTTTTGATGGTGCTTTGCGTTCAGCTGAGATAGATGTGTAAATAATCTACATCAAGCAGGTAATAATTTGGTATAAAGATTTTAGGATGACTAAGCAATTTTTTTCTTTTGAAATGAGAAAAAATTATTAAAAGTGATTAATAGTGTACATGACTCATTTCGTTCTCAAGTTGTACTCTAATACAACGGGGGGAAGAATTTGACCATACATTGCTTAACTTATCAATTCTAGCATGTTTAGACAGTGTGTCTGTTATCTTATTCATCTCCTTTGGTATTATAATGACACGATTAAATTGATTAAAAACGCGTCTAATGTCACTAACTAAATTGTGGAGTCTCTGGTCTAGATTGAAACTTCCATTGTTAACAATGTCAGCCACTAGCTTTGAGAGTCTGGTCTTTGGACCTTCTGCCCAGCAGACTCCTTCCCAGATCTGCTCTTCACTCCATGATTGATTAAGAAAGACGCATTTTGCTCCTTGCGGAGCACCCTAATAACTAGACCGATGCCACCAGTTTTCAACACATCATAATGTGAGCCATGAACATCTATAGCTATGTAGTCGATTTCGGCCCAAGAAGACACGATTTTGTTAATTTCGGTCGGACGAAATCTTTGCGAAAATTTCGACCGGAAACGCGTTTTTCGGTCGGAATTGATTTGTCTTGGCCGGATTTTTTTTTTTTTTTTAAATTGAGTGGACTAATCTCACGTACAAAAATTAAAAAGATTAATTCACTCACTAGTATTATTGCTTGTTGCTGTGTTTGAATTTCTTGAGCTAAAATTATTATTTGGTGTTGATAATGAGGAAGGTGAACAACCAGATTTACTAATATTATGTTTCTTTTAAGTGATTATCGATACGAGGATATAAAATATGAAACCGAGATTTTACCGAGATTTTAAAACGAAATTTCTCCGAGACAAAGTTGTACCAGTATCTCGGTGTCGACCGAGACAATCCGAAATCCGAAATTGACTACCTTGATCTATAGTAAGAACATCCATTAGACGGGGTGGCCAATGAAGGTTTTGTCCATTCTGTCTAGTCCTTTTCCTCCGAGTAGTAGTATGGTCATTACTATGTTCCTCGATAAACTGTCTGCATCTGCAAGACGACACCGTTCAGACCATATACACCATGCAATGATTGCTCTCTTGACTAGCTCTGCTTCAGAAATTTGCTTCTTTGTTGAAGACTGTCAAACCAGCTACATCACCCATGCGCCCAGATTAGTAGGTTGTGTATTATATAGGCGGAATATTAATCTTTGGTTGCCCATCTCTGGTGGAATAGTTCTAATTTCCAAATGGCTTTTCCAAAACTGATTTAATGTAATTGTAATTTTTTATCAACAAGTAAAGAAAAAGATAGAGAAAAAGATAGACATTTATGATATTTAATTGAAGAGATTTGCCCTTTCAGCATATATCTCATTCTACCACTTCAATCCCAGACAGTGAATACTAAAGCAGGTTATATCTCATTCTACCACTTCTTCTTTCTTTTTTTGCCAAGAACTAACCCACTTTTTAATTTGATGTCAAGATGATTTTTAAAAGCGTACGTCGCTTCAATCTTTTTCACAAACGCTCTGAAGTGTAGTTAATGATTTTGACCACAATAAGAATCGTAAAATTGTCAAGCTTAAGAAATAATGTTCTAAAAATTAAAAAAGGCAGGTGGAATTCAAACTTACCACCTTGTGTGTGTGGTATGTGAATGCTCAACCACTATTCTACATGGTTATTTAGGATAACATCGTTTCTCAAAAATAGAAAACGAGTCACATTCTGCTTCACGCTTTCAATACCTTTTTTTTTTTGAAAATAACCAAATATATTACTGAGAAGGAAACTAATCTGTAGATCCAGACTCATTTGAAATCAACTCTGGTTGAGTTGTCCGTCCGATGACTGAATCTGTGTGATTAGTTTCTTCATTAAAAGATACAGAAATTGAGTTCATATTATAATGCTCATAAGCTTTGACAGTGTCAAAAACAATTGTTGGAATTAGAAATGAAGGTGAATCATTATAACTAGTAATCAGTTGAGGTGTACCTCTTCCTTTTTTAGGCAATAAGTCTGCAGCTTTGTTTGCCCTTCTATCCACAAAATGAAAGCCCCCAAAAGAGATTAGTTCAGCTGCCATCTTCTTTACTTCATCTAATATAGCTGCCATCTTCTTTACTTCATCTAATATGGCTACACATTGCCACTTAATTGAGGTTTGTTTTCCTTGTAGGTACTTGATCATAGTTTGATTATATCCTTCTATAACCAGATTTCGCTGAAGCGGGATCAAGGTGCTCCGACGAGAAAATTTTGCAAGTTATTTGTGATGGCCCAATTTGTAGTCTGCAGCAGAGCTACAGCTTCAACTTCTTCTGGTGATGTTGTCCTGCAACTGCCCATTCCTGCTCCCTTGAAGGTACCTGTCCAGTTGCGCAAAATGAAACCAAAGCCATCATTAGTAGTTAGCAGATATCCATGAGGCATCACAATTTAATTTATAGAAATTTCTTTTTGTAATGTCTAGTAAATCAGAGTTTGAGTTGTAATGTTGTTTTGTGGTGTAACTGATGTTTGTATTAATGGATGCCAGTAATCATAGTGTCTATGTATGTCTCTAGCTAATTGATCTGATGTTTTGTTTTTATTCTCAAAGACTCTGAGGCATCGTTCCTTCCGAATGAACCAACATTTAGTTGCAGCTAATGCCATGAATATGGAGTTAAGATCTCCCCTCATCCATTAATTGTACATATCTAAGAAAGAAAGTATTTGGAGAAGCAATGTTAGATGTTACTCCCTGTGCAGGCATTGGCTGAAGTTTCCAAACTGCTTTTTCATAATCACAATCGAAAAAAAAGTGAAAAGTAGTTTCTAGTGGATGCTGACAGAACACACATTCCATTTCCACATCCATAAGTGAACCTAATTTTTGTCTAGTTGGTAATGAGTCTTGTAAGCATTTCCAGATAAAAAATTTGGTTCTCTGTGATGTGTTGATGCTCCAGAATTTCCTCTAGAATTTTCCTGTCTTGTTTGTAGTTGAGTCATTCATGTTTTGAAGCTTGGCATATCGAGATTTCACTGAGAATTATCCATTTGTAGTAAGCAGCCATCTGAGCTTGTCTTTTCTCAGTGAACCTTCCTTTGTTAGGAAAAGCCGAATATTCAAGATTTCAGAGACCACAGATGCTTCAAAAATAGAATTTAACAAGTTGATATTCCACTTCTTTGTTTCACGGTCAATTAACTGTGATACAAGTGTTATATTGGGGTTTCCAGTTGGGACAGTTTGATAAAACCTCTTCCATGTTTGGTAACCATTTGTCTTGCCAGATGTTTATGGAGGTTCCATCGCCAACCTCCCAAATGGTGTATTTTTTGATATGTTCTATTCCCTGCAAAATGCATTTCCAAACCCAATAAGCTTGGGATTTCTTCTTGGAATGAAGGGCACCAGCTTTTTTTAAGTATTTTCCTTTTAATATTTGTGCCCATAAGTCAATTGGATGACTTACAAGCCTCCAAGAAATTCTTATAATCATTGCCTGGTTTATTTTATTTACTTCTTTGAAACCCAATCCTCCATGTTCTAAGATTTACGAAGAAAATCAAAATCTTTTACGTAGATACCCTTAGAGTTCGTGTGTTATCCCACCAGAAAGATCTTTGGATATCATTGATTCGATTTGTTATCTTTTTTGGTAGCACAAAACATCTCATGCTGAAGATGGGAATACTAGACAACATTGATTTATTTAACACCATTTTGCTTGGCTGAGATAATATTTTCCCCGACCAGGTTCTTATTCTCTGCTCCATCTTTTCTATTATGTTATCAAAAGCTTTCAACTTAGACCTATAAAAAGAGGAGCTCCTAGGTGGGTATCATTTATGTTAATTCTTTTTATTTTCATTAGCCTAGAGATAATGTCCTGGTGTTTTTTATGGACCTTTTTGTTGAAGAACAAACCTGATTTAGAAAAGTTAATGACCTGACCTGACTCTTTATTAAATAAGTCAATCGCATCTAGCAGATTTTTACAGTTTCCTAAGTCTTCCTTAGTGAACAACAAAAGGTCATCGACAAAGAATATGTAAGATATTGGTGTTGATTTTGGCGTCAATCTGATTCCATGAACTTTTTTAGTAGTTTCCAGGTGACAAAATAAACGAGAAAAAACTTCCATACAAAGAATGAAAAGATAAGGGGATAAATGGTCCCCTTGTCTTATTCCTCTTGATGGACTGAACTCTGCACGTGGATGACCATTCAGAAAAACAACAATAGAAGAAGAAGAAACACATTGGAAAATTAGCTCACACCACTCCTTAGAGAAGCCAAATGCAGTTAAAGTTTTAATTAAAAAAGTCCAGTTGACCCTATCAAAGGCCTTTGACATATCGATTTTTAGGCCTATGTTTCCTATTGTCTTCTTATTTTTTTTCATGGAATGTACCACTTCATGAGCAACAATTATGTTGTCAAAGATCTGGCTAGAAGAAAGAAATGCAGATTGCAGTGGAGAGATTATTTTTTCTAAAGATGATTTGAATCTGTTAGCCATTAAATTAGCAATTATGACCTTGTAAGGGGTGTTGCATAGACCTATTGGTCTAAAGTCAGCTGGATTTTTTGGATTTTTTTTTTGGGATGAGAAATAAGAAAGTTTTATTAAGGTCTGGGTTAAGTTTTTGAATTTTAAAGAAATCTTGAACCACTGCCACCAGTTGCGGGCCAACAGTTTCCCAGGTATGCTTGAAGAAGCTAATAGGAAACCCATCTGGCCCTGGTGCTTTATTAGATTTTAGTTTCTTAACTACATCCCATATTTCTCCTACTGATGTGATTTCCATTAAAGTGTTATTTTCTTCTAAGGATATGCAAGGTTTTATGTATGAGAAAATTTCAATTTCATTTTCTGAGATTTCAGTAGAAGCTTTAAAGACATCCGAGAAGTAAGAAGTTAGTACATTTTTTATGTCATGTCCGGGAGAGACAACACTATCCTTTTTATCTTGGATGCAATCTATGTTATTTCTTTTCCTTCTTTTTAGTGTTGTTACATGAAAAAAATGTAGTATTTCTTTCTCCTAAAGCAATCATATTATTCCTAATTCTACCAACTTTTTCTGAATCAATCTAGTGCGCGAATCCCTAAATCTTTTTGCATCTTAATTTTCAATGAACTTTAAAATGTTTTTAATTTTCTTATTAGGTTTGCCAAAAACATCTTTTTTCCAAATGCCTAACTTTTCCCCTAATGAAGAAATGTTGTTTAACAAGTCAACAACTGGTTTCACGGATGTTATATGATTCCAAGATTGTTTTATTATTTGAAGGCAAAAAATCTTCCTTCAACCGAGTATCATAAAACTTAAAAGTTGAACTCAAATGCACCCTATTTGAACTTATAGAAAGACAGATAGGCCCATGATCTGAGCCTATAGCTACCAAGTTTACAAGAGAAGCCTCTTGGAATTTAATATTTCATTCAGCATTAGCCAAAGCTCCATCTAATCTTTGTTTAATGTTTGTTGTGCTCTTATAGTCTAGTTCTTTGTATTAAGTTCAATTTGGTTCTACCTTTTTTTCTAGGGTTATTTTGTTTTTGGTACTCAAGTTTTGACCAACTTTGTTGTTTGGTCTAACATTTGTCCAGCTTGGTGTTTGGTACTTGAATATGACGTTGACCCGCGTGGACTCGGTTTGACCTTGACGTGTCCACTTCTCTGTTAATTAATTAAAAAATTACTAAAAGAAAATTAACTTTAGTAACAATGACCTGCTAAGTCCTAACGTTACACGTGTACGCTCAAAATTTCATATATCTCAACGGTGGAGAATTCTCCTAAATTTAACACTTATAACCCTAAAATCTATCGACTCAACCGTAAGTTTTCTTTTCTCTTCCTTCTTTCTTATTCTTCTTCTTCTCTCCTTCGTTTTTTTTCTTCTCCTCTGCTCGAGTTCTGTTAATGGCGATTGATGCTGTTGAGAAGAGTTTGTGATGAGAAAGATCAATTTAGGTACTAGGTGTTATTGCTGAGGATGAATCGATGATTTACAAAGAAGGTGTTTAGAAATTGAAATAGTAAATCACAGAGAATCAGAATTAGGGTTTAGGTCGAATTTGAGAAGTGAATTGAGTTGTTAATGAAAGAAGAATTGATGGGTTCTTATTAATTTAGTGAGATGAAGTGGTTTTGATGATGAATTGAAGAATTTAAGGTTTTGAGGTTGATGTCGAGTACATGTTGAAATTGATAAGTGATTCGGGTTGTTGTTGATGGGAGATGGGTTTGGTTGAATTGAGGGGTTGAATGGATGTCTTGAACTCGAATTGGGGAGTAAGAATCGATCTAGGGTTCATCTGAGGGTTGATGGTGATGATTGAGACTTAGGATTTTTATATGAGATCGAGAAGAGAAGACTAATATCAGAATATAATTGATGACGGTGTGTTGCTTCAAAGTTTGTTTCAAACTCAGGGGAGATGGGAATTAGGTTTCAGCATCAGTGGGTGGTTGAACATCAATTCAGGGAAGACTATTGTTGGGTAAGTCTTTGTGTTGCTTAATTTCACAGTTTGAAGTTGAATTATTTAGCTTGTATGTGTTGAATAGATTCAGTTGGTTGAATGGTTTATACAAAGAAGAATAACAGCTAAAGTTTTGATTATGATGAATTGATGATTGTGTTATTGAGACTGCAGATGCTAGCCCATTGCAGATGGTTGACGGTAATTGTAGCTGAGATGCATAATGTTAGAAAGAATCTGGTATGGAATTGAAATGGGCAATTCAGTGGTGAGGCTATAGTTACTGATTGAAGTAACACAGTTGAAGTGGAGTTGCAGTTCTAGATAATTGTACTAATTAAAAGTAGTCATGGTATTAAATTTTAGTTGTAGTTAATCTGAAGATGATGGTGATTCAGTTTAGTGGATGTGTTGCTAAAAGCTACAACTGCAGGTAATTGAGTTGTATTAGTGTTTGTAATTGAGTTGTATTAGTGTTTGTAATTGGATTGAAGTTGTTTTGATTGAATAATTGTACATAAATCGTATGAATTTCTGTTTTGAAACTTAGGCCTATTAGTCATCTCAGTCATATAACTGACTGATTTAACATTAGCTGACCCATTAGTCTGACTGAGTGACTCAGTGTACCTTGACCCATTGCAGACACGTGTCTAACGTCGAAGTTAACGGCGTTAAGTAATTACTTATTTTTAAAATTGAAAAAAAAAACTAAACAGACTTCAAAGTCAAACCGAGTCCACGCGGGTCAACGTCATATCAAAGTACCAAACACCAAGCTGGACAAATGTTAGACCAAACAGCAAAATTGGTCAAAACTTGAGTACCAAAAACAAAATAACCATTTTTTCTATAGAAAGGAAGGCCTCCTTGTTTTTCTTCACTATTGAAGATGATGTTCAAGTCTCCTATTACTAATCAAGGCATCTCATTGAAGTTCACTCTTTGTGCGATTTCTTCTAAATAACCCATAATTTAACATGTTTAGGAGCACCATAAAAACAGGTAAGAAGCCACTCCTTGAGTTAACGATGATGTTTATCATGTTAAGGTTCCATTGAACTACTTCAAAATGAAAACCATCCACCCAAGCAATGACCAGTCCCCCAACTATTTCATTTGGGTCTACAATGTAGGTGTTTGGGAAGTTATTTAAGATGTTTCTCGTTAAGCTCCTTTGAGACTTAATTTCAGACAAAAACAAAACATCTGGTTTTCCAAAATTAAGATTAGAATGAAGGTGTTATTGAGTTTTTTTTCCTGGCCACACCCTTGTGTGTTCCATGCCAGAATTTTCATAAGTCTGGTTAAGGTATTGATCCCGCTTTTTGCATTAATATTCAAGGCACCTTCTCTTCTCCAAAGAAAGGAAAGGTGGACTTCCAGATCAGGTATTATAAATCACTACAATTCCTTGCTGGAGAAGAACTGGTGTTAAAGTTCAAAATAATTCGGTGCCCTCCGTACTATTTTATAATTACATTCTCTATTCATATGCATCATGATACCAGGTTTCTATTAAGCTGAAAGCACTCAACGATGAAAGCATCTTCCTCACTAACTGCTTGCCCAGATCCTAAGCTTCCATACGTTCAAGCGATGCGTGATGTATGTTCCACAATGTACTACATATGTCTTCTCGAGGCATAATCTCTATGACCTTCCCACCATCTTTTATCACATGAACTGCAGAATAAAGAGGGAAAAAACAAAAGGGTATCAGTTCTACGATGTACTAGTTATTGCATACCAATTGAGATGTGAAGCCACTTAAAAATTGCACCAAGGGCATATTTTTTCCATGAATAATCTACATATCCATTATTACTCCAGTCAACTCGACGACTGAAATTGGGTAATACAGCTCTTAAACGTTCATTGTGTAACACATTCATGACTCAGGAAAAGAAGCTTATATGCAAGTGCTTACAAATTGCTTCCGCTCATTTCTAATGTTAACTTGAGCTAATATAATCTCTACGGCAGTATCCTCAGGTTACTGGTAGATATTATCCAGCTATAAAAAACTATCCCTCCAGTGACTTTTGAATGTAGGTGATGTACAGGGATATTGAAATAGTTGACAGAATGTCTGAGACCTCAGACCTAAATAGAGAGTCAGTGATTTACGGAGACAAAGTCCATGGACTTTCATCTTTATCAAATAAAAGTAAAACATTGAAATACATTTAGATGACCTGTTGCAGTGAGTATCTGCTTATTCTAACATTCTAGTACCCAACAATTCAACACCTATCCGCTTATATATAATTACATTCACCAACCAGATGCGTCATATTAGAGGAATAGCACTAGCTCGTACAAGTAAATAAATTTAACAAGAGAAAATCCAACAATAAATAAAAAGAAATTGATAGCAACAAGGAAACTTAACTTCAGGAAAAAAGCTTCATACCTTTAGCGGATCAAATGCACTAAAAATGATTTCAGTGTCTCTTACGCGAGAAGATAATTTCCGCATTGTAAAATCAGCAAACTTACTGATGGTGGGTCTACTTTTATTATCCTCCTTGAGAACTCTCATACACGTACTAAGACTGCTAATCATTTTAGCTGAATTTGCCCAATCCCCGGATACCGCAACACACATGTTGCCAAAATCCCCAACCTTATCAGCCTTTAACTTTAACGCACTGTTGGAAGTTCTTGATGTAAATTTCCCATCTGCAGCAACTACGACAAACTTGTTTGTCTTTACAGCAATTGATGTCCCGTGATATCTAGTTTGTAGTCCTGGAATGATCCTCCCATTGCTTGTTTCGCTATTGATGGTAAGTAATGCGTTGAACTTTTCCTGAAGGGCAACAGGCGACGAATACTGTTTAAGAAGATTCTTAATCAACCGTAACTCATCAACCTTGGGTAAGACTTTGAAAGGACATTCCCATATTAGAACCAAGCCTACACACCCAAAATCGTATCAACTCAGATAGGTTTACATACTGTAGTAGGTAAGAAAATAATGCAACGTTAAGGATAAATCATTTCATGATTACTAAGATAGGTCATTCACCAACACCAGAAGTACCCTACGGAGGAATAGGAATATAAAGTATGCAGGTTTACCTCAAACCAGTGTAAAAAACTACAAAATCATATTTGCTACTTGTGCAAAACTTGCTATACGGAATCTTAGTTGGTTAATGGTAAAAATATATCGGCAGATTCTAGGTTCTTGTTAACTAAGGGAAAGTGAGGACTAGAAACTGCCAAAGAAGCACATAACTAGATAGCACAAGCAACATACATACAAATAGCCAGACAAACTTGAAAGAGAAAGCAGAGAAAATTACTACTTGCTTAACTCAATCTTCTTTCACAATGTTCGTTAACATCCAATCTACTACTTCATTAATTGTGAGTATTGGAACCCAAATGTGACAAAGATAAGAAAACAAGACCTGCCGAAGTACTCATGGACAGCCTTCTCCAACTCAGAATTGCTTCTATCAACACATCTCTTTCTTCCCATCCGCAGGTCTGCCACCGGTATTAGTGAACCAGCCTGCAATTGTAACATTCAATAAATGAGAATGGAGCAGATGATAAAAAGATCGAAGTGACAGCTATGATACAAAATAAAGGAACGGGAGCTCACTTCATATTCAGACAACTGAGATAACTTGCAAACATGAAATGTGGGTGGAGCAATTTGACTTTTGTCTGCTAGAACATTCTCCAGCAGTTGGCACAAATTGTTGACGATACCATCCCAATCGTCGAGGCTGCCACATTTAAGAGAGAAAGAGCATTATGTTGCAAACCTGACTGATAATTAGGTTTCAGCCAGTGAATCACATGTGCAACTATGTGAGAGTGTCTGGCACAATATTTAAGCGTGCACTTCTTCCAAACACAAAAATGAAAGAAGGTTACCATGACTCCAACTTTTGACTTAAAACCTCTGCTGCAGCAGTATAATCGCATACATGAGCAAGTAACCTAGCCCCCTGTTTAAGTTAAACAGTTGCGAAAAGGAAGGAAATTGTAACAAGTATATAGTTCCATCATGGCAAAAAGACTAATATGCAGTTCTTTAACACATGTTATAATTCAACACCACAATGTACAGTTCTATTATGACATTCAAAACAACACCCTTCCTTAGCTCTTCACCAACCCGATAATAGCCAGAAACATGAAACACAAGTTTGTCCACTATGGCGTCTACAGGTATACATCTTACAACGAAAACATGTGCAACCCCGAGGCATTACATGTCAAAAATAGATGGATATGGAATGAGAAGGCGTTCTGCATGTCAATAGTGATAAAGAGGAAGAGAACTTGGAAAAATACCTTTATACATTGCCCACTAACTTCAGCTACTAGAAGTGTCAGGCCCAACTTGGACAAGATTTCATGAAGGAAGTTGTCCTCAGCCTGTTGTTCCTTTACGGAAATACATACCAGAAGGGCTGCAAAATAATTAAACGGATTTATATGCAAAAACCTTTATTTAAGAGAGAAAAAATAATACTAAGAATGCTCACTTTCTGGTTTCTTCAATTTAAGCAGGTTTAACTGCTGTGTGAGCAACTGATAAAACACCTGCATCAAAACAGCCAATTGACCCGGTAAAAATATAATATGTATTAGTGTATAGATAAGGTAAATAACCTAGCTGTGGACTAATGACTCGACTAATGTACATAACGAATTTTGAAGCATCCATATGGTAATACCACTATGAATGGATTGAGTGTGATAGAACGCTCTCGGTCAAGCATATACATTTTGAGGGAGATCTTTCATAAGAAAAATAAGATTAAAATTAGAAAACTCGGAAACAAGTTGATGCTAAGAAACTATGAACATAGGGAACCATGCCATACGAAATGGTTCGTCATTTTCATTAAATACGAAAGAGGAAAACATTCGAGGTTACTGGACACTTGTTGTCTAACCTTAAGTTGATCATTAAACGATAACCCGCGAACATAACAGTAGAAATGTCCCGTCATCAGGGCCAAACTGTTGGGAGCTTTTTCACAAGCATGTTCATAGAAACTAGTCGCTAAATCATCTGGAGTGCTCACCAATTGAAGATATAACAACAAAGAAATCAGAGAAATTCAATACATTAGAAAGTGCCTACTTGCAGGAAAAATGTGCTAGAAAAATGTTCTAGTAGAACTAGAGGTGTTTAACCTAATAAATGCTAGGCAGATGCACTTATCATAAAGTATTTTATATTCTAAGCAGTACTGGTTGTAGTATCACTTGAGCTTTTCTCAACAAAAGTTGATTCACAAAATATAGAAAAGTACACGAGAATGCATTTAATTTTATTTGAAGTAGAAAAATCTCGAGGGGAGAATTGAACACATGTTAAAAGTTACTTACATTTTCTAATATGTTGCAAGACAGTCTGCAATATGTCCAACACATCAGGAAGAACTAATGAATCAGTAGTGATAAAGTTCTCCTTGGCATCAAGGCAAATATCTAGTGTTTCAGTACGGCCAGTTCTCTCATATAAAGGTGCTTTGAGTGCCTAGTTAAGAGAAAATGAACAGGAAGATCAAGATTCCAAAATGCATCACAACATGAAATAATACACATGGAAGTATGGATTGAAAAAAGATAACAAATTCAAGTTCTACAAAACAAGTGAAAATATCTACCAAAACAAGTGAGCAAGAAGGATTAGCATTTACCAAAACAAGAGCAGAAGACGGATATTCGGACTGTAGAGTGTTGATAATCTTCAGAGCTCTCATAAAATGACGAGATTTGATGAATTCCTTGATTTGTTGAATATTGTTTTCTAAGACAGGATTCGGCGTCGCCATTACTACTCCTCGCCTGAATTCAGTCGGTAAAACAATTTACGAATCACTACATCGAAAAATATATATACATATACATATTAATATAAAATGGTTTCTTTTTTTTATCTTCCTAACAAGATGCTTTGTGACACTCTATGCCGTCATCTAGTAGAAGTCCAGAAATGAAACACAAAAGACGTGTACTGAGCAGAAATCTAAACCAGCTCTGGCAAAATAATAAAGAACCCTGGTTTTGAGCATACCAAAATTTTCTTAGACATACAAAGCACTAGTCCTTATCAAGGTAAAGAAACTTATGTGTTTTTGTTCTTCCTTGGATATCAAGGAGAGACAAGGATGTATATATTTATACTATCAATATTACATGTAGAATATCTACAGGATTACATATTTAGGGAAAACTCTAAATCCTAATTGATTGTGATACACAATTGTTTCCTTATCTAATGAGATTCTCATAACTGTCAATGAGAGCATAATATCTTTTTGGTGTCGTCACAATTTCTTTGGTGTCGACACAATATCGTTGACACGCCCCCTCAAGCGAAAGTCTGTGGCAACAAGATTGAGCTTGTCTCGTAGAAATGCAAAACGGGTTGTAGAAAGACCCTTGGTTAGAATGTAAGCAATCTGGTCTTGTGACGAAATGATCCGCACAATGAGTTGTCGCTTCGAAACCATGTCTCGTACAAAATGAAAATCTATTTCAACATGACGACTGCGAGTATGGAAAACTGGATTTGCAGTGAAATATGTAGCTCCTATGTTGTCGCACCATAGAGTAGGAGGAGATGTTAGAGGAATGCTGAGCTCACGAAACAATGATCTGAGCCACACCACCTCAGTTGTTGCATTTGCAATGGCTCGATATTCAGATTCAGTGCTCGATCGAGAGACTGTGGGCTATTTCTTTGAGCTCCAAGAAATAAGATTGTTGCCATAGTAGATAGCATAACCCCCTGTGGATTTGCGATCATCCAAAGAGCCTCCCCAATCAGCATCTGTAAAGATGGATAACAACGGTGGAGAGTTGTGATAGAACTGCAACCCATAAGTGAGTGTATGTTTCAAATAACGTAGAATTGTCTTAACCAAAGCCCAATGTTCTGTGCATGGATTATGCATGAACTGACATGCTTTATTTACCACAAAAGCAATATCTGGACGTGTTAACGTCAAATACTGAAGTGCTCCCACAGTGCTACGATACATGAAAGGGTCCTGAAGGGGTTCACCTGATTGTTTTGTGAGACGAGTATTGGCAGCAATCGGTGAAGAAACAGGCTTAGCGTCTTTCATGTTCGTCCTTGTCAAGAGGTCGACAATATACTTTTGTTGAGATAGAACCAAACCCTTCGAATTTGTGGTAGCTTCAAGACCCAGAAAATAGCTGAAAACACCTAAGTCTTTTATCGCAAACTCCCCACTAATTAACGAAATCAAATGTGAGACGATTACTGAATTATTTCCCGTAACCAGTAAATCATCAACATATACCAAAAGATAGACAACCACCTGGCGTTCTTTATAGATGAACAAAGAAGGATCAGTTGTAGACCCCTGGAAGCCAATTGTTATTAAAAACTGATGGAGCCGAGTATACCATGCCCTAGGAGATTGTTTTAACCCATAGATGGACTTTCTTAGTTTACACACATGTGTAGGATGAGATGAATCGACAAACCATGGTGGCTGGAGCATATAAACTTCATCATCCAGATTCCCATTGAGAAATGCGTTATTTACGTCAAGTTGTCGAATAACCCATTTATTGGATACAGCAAGTGCTATAATGGTTCTCAAAGTTGCGAATTTTACCACTGGGCTAAATGTGGTCGTGTAATCAACTCCATATTGCTGGTTAAAACCCTTCGCAACTAGTCTGGCTTTATGACGAAGTATAGTGCCATCAGGATTGCGTTTTAAGGAGAAAATCCACTTGTTGCCAAGAACGTTCATAGACGGAAGGCGAGGAACTAAGATCCAAGTTCCCTGTTGAAGTAGAGCATTCAATTCATCAATCATTTCCTTTCTCCAGTCAAAGTACTTAAACGCCTGAGAGGCACATGTTGGTACAATCTCACTTTGCTGAATCGTAGCAGAAAGAACCAGTGGATAACGAGTCGCAGCAAGCACTCTCTTATTGGATATCCCTGATTTTGAACGTGTGTGCATCCCTTGAGTGGTGACAGTAGTGGTAGAGGTTGTTGTAGAGGAAGGAACTGTTCGAATAACATCTTCATGTTGAGGTGCAGTAACATCTGTGGATGGTAATACAGGACCAGCACTTGAAGTTGGAGATTGTTGTAGAACCGGAGGCAACGGTGTTTCAGCTACAGGTGCGATAACAGTGGGCTGCTGATTGGAAGCATGTACATCCAATGATGGAAGGTGTATATGAGTTACCGGCAATGGTGCAGGTGGAGAAGATACTGTACCTGCAAATGGGAAGAGAGACTCGTCAAATACAACATGCCTAGCAATAAAAATTCTTCTTTGAGTTGGTTCATAACACTTGTATCCATGGTGCCGTGAGCTGTAACCCAAGAAGATACACCGAATGGATCGATAGTTAATCTTGTGTTTGTTGTACGGACGTAGGTAAGGGTAACATGCGCAACCAAACACTCTAAGAAACTGATAATCAGGTGTTCTTTTAAATAAGACTTCAAAAGGCGATGAGTTACGCAGTGAAGGGGTGGGTAGTCTGTTGATGAGGTATACAACAGCCTCGAAAGCATGATCCCAAAAATGAGTAGGAGTATGGGAATGAGCCATGAGCGTGAGACCTGTATCAACCACATGCCTATGTTTTCGTTCCACTGCACCATTCTGTTCGTGTGTATGAGGACACGACACACGGTGTGCAATCCCCAAACGAGTAAAATATTGTTCTAGTTTTTGAAATTCACCTCCCCAGTCAGATTGAACTGATTTGATAGCGCGAGAGAACATGTTTTCTACCATTGCTTTAAACTTCTCGAAAATTCGGAAGACATCTGATTTAAAAGTGATCGAGTAAATCCAAGAATATTTCGAAAAATCATCCATAAATAAGACATAGTACTTTGAACCAGACCTTGATATAGTAGGTGAAGGACCCCAAACATCTGTAAAGATTAAATCTAGAGGAGATTGAGAAATGAAGTGAGTCATTCGTAGTGTTTGTCGATGACTCTTACCCAATTGACAAGCTTCACAGAAAGTAGAACACCTACTGTTACTCACAGGTAACTTATTTTTATTTAAAACTATTTGCACGATCTTATATGCTCGATGTCCCAGCCGATGATGCCATACTTCTTGTGTTGTCTTCTCCCCAATTCCAATAAACGACTTCCTTGTTTTATTAGTCACTGTTGAAGGAAGGTGGTATAATCCATCTTTACTCTTGCCGGCTAGAAGAACTTTCCCCGACATACGTTCCTTGATATAGAAAACATCAGGATGAAATTCAAAATAAGCATCATTGTCTCGAGTAAATTGTTGGACTGATAATAAATTTTTCTTAACTGTAGGAACATGAAGTATATTACTTAGTTTAAAAGTACGAGAACATGTATCGAAACAAGAAGACCCAATATGAGTGATTGGCAAACCTGATCCATTGCCAACAGTAACAACATCATTGCCGTTGTATTCAGCTCGGTTTTGTATGTTTCTCAAGTCATGAGTAACATGATGGGTTGCTCCTGAGTCAGGGTACCAAGATGGATCCACATAGTTGTAACCAGGAACATGAGTTGTTATATTTGCAACAGCTTGGTCAGCACGATGACCCCCTTCATTATAGCGACTATATCAATTGATGGCAGAATGACCATATCTGTTGCAGATCTGACATACAGTAGGAGGGGAGGTTGGAGGGCGATAACTAGGGTGGTTGTTGAAGCCACCACGGCCACGTCCACGACCACGGCCACGAGTATTAAAACCTCCACCTCGATTTGACATCGGCTGTTGTTGATTGCGGTTTTGATTTTGAGCAGCAGAAGATGTTTGCCTCTGAGTATTGTTAATAGCAGGAGCAGCTAGTTCAGCAACATGTTGATCTGCTAAACGGATTTCATAGCTAAGCAAATATCCTTGGAGGTCAGCAAAAAAAACAGGTTCAGAACGTGTAGTCATAGCAGTAACAAAAGAAGCATATTCAGGACCTAGTCCATTCAAAACATATAAAACAAGTTGTGAATATGAGATTGGCTGAGAAATAGCAGCTAAACTGTTAGCATAAAACTTCATTTTTGTAAGGTAATCAAGGATATACAAGGCTCCCTTCTTGGTGTTTACCAACTGCAGCTGGAGCTGCATCATACGAGCTTGAGATTTAGAAGCAAAAATTCTTTCCAGTCGTTCCCACGCCTCTTGAGAGGTCGTTACTCCAAGCATTTGAGTGTGCACGCTTTGTGATAAAGAGGATAGAATACCACTAAGCAACAATTGATCCTTTTGCTGCCAGGTTAAGAAAGCTGGATTGGGGCTTTCGATAGTCTCCTCTGAATTTGGTACCTGTACCATGATAGTTACAGGTGGACGGGGATGAGTTCCGTCGAGAAAACCCGTGTAGTCATGGCTACGGGCAAAATCCATTATCTGTGATTTCCATAGAAAATGGTTGGTATCATCCAACTTAATGGTTAGCACATGATTGAAGTTGAAGGAAGAAGCCATTGGAAGGTTAAAAAAAAAAAAAATTTGAAGTTCTTGATAACCACAGGTTATCGTGATACCATATCAAGGTAAAGAAACTTATATGTTTTTGTTCTTCCTTGGATATCAAGGAGAGACAAGGATGTATATATTTATACTATCAATATTACATGTAGAATATCTACAGGATTACATATTTAGGGAAAACTCTAAATCCTAATTGATTGTGATACACAATTGTTTCCTTATCTAATGAGATTCTCATAACTGTCAATGAGAGCATAATATCTTTTTGGTGTCGTCACAATTTCTTTGGTGTCGACACAATATCGTTGACAGTCCTAACTTGGGTGACCTTATAAGGGGTACCCTATGGGGTGGTTCAATTACCTATATGTCCTTAAATCCTTTAAATTACTACTAATCTATCCCTAACCCTAATACAAAACCTATAATCAACTACACCTAAAATCAGTTTCATTCACCCTTCTCTTTCTTTCTTTTTTCATCGCGGAAATTTAATTGTCGATTCGTGAAACTTTAATCGACGATTAAACTCATATATATAATGGGTCGTCGTAAGGCAGTATCTCGTTCAAATCGATCGATTGAACAACCTATTGATGAAGAAGAAGATTTAGAGAGTGAAGAACAAACTCAAAATCAACCACAAGATCAACCGGAAGAAGAGATTGAAGAAGAACCAACTCCGGAAATGAGAATAAGAAGGTTAGTTCTACAAACCCATCTCATATTTGATGTTTTTGATTGTTTTGGTCGATTTAATTCGTCAAAATCATGTGTTCTGCGGCGGTTACAGGGTATGGTTCGGCGTAAAACAAATGTTAGATGTGCGTCGAGCTGTTCTTGGAACTGAACCCTGAAAGTGCATATGAACGGCTCGGCGTAGATCTGAAATCCGTTTTGAGCCGAACTTAGTACACGGAGACTTATATTTAGAATCGTCTTATTCGATGGTGTTAGTTTTGTGCCGAATATGTTTTGTGAATTTCATAAATTTTGCATGTGCGTAGGATCGGCTTGTATGGTAGTATTAGTTTTGTGCCGAATAAATGTTGTTTGAATTTCAGAATTTTTGCATGTGCTTAGGATCGGCTTATATGGTTGTATTAGTTTTGTGCCGAATAAATGTTGTTTGAATTTCAGAATTTTTGCATGTGCTTAGGATCGGCTTGTATGGTTGTATTAGTTTTGCGCCGAATAAATGTTTCAATTCATAAGTCTAGATTCGGCTTATTCGATAGTATTAGGGTTGCGCCGAATATCATTGTTAAAATTTCATAAATTTTACAAGTGTATAGGATCGACTTATTTATATGATATCATGTTGCGCCGAATACATGTTTGAGTTCATAATCATAGATTCGGCTTATTCGACGGTATCGGTTGTGAGCCAAATATATAGGATCGGCTTATAATTGTTTTGTGGTATGAGCCGATCCACTCTCTGTGTAAGCTAATAAAAATTTCAAGACATGATTCATACTTGCGCCGAATTAGTCTTATAACTTTCATACTTGTGTCAGGACCAATGCCGCGGGTAGGGAGATGTTGAAAAAAATGAAGGCCAAACTTGGTTGCAAAACACCAATGACCGTGGAAGAACAAAAATACCTCATCAACAAGTGGGATGCAATCATCAAAAAAGGACAAGGACCCGAGGAACCCGAACAAAGGCCTACCACTAAGAAGAGGGGTCGTGGTTAAATGCCCTTTTATGTTTCCAACTTCCTTTTAATGTTTTTCTTAAGTTTTAAGTACACTTTTATGGTGTTGCAAACACCTTTGCTTTTAGGTGCTCAACTTTGTTTTTAATGGTGCTGGGATTGGGTTATGGACACCTTCAATTTCATGTTTTAATGAATAGCTTAATAGTTATGCGTCGAATCTGAGTTATAAGCCGAGCCTTAAAAATCATTATTGGTGTAATCCAGTATATAGTTCGGCTTAAATATCACCAATATGGTGGCCGAATCTGTAAAAATTTTCAAAATTTTTTAAAAAATAGCCGTTACTTATATAGGTTCGGCTTATGTTCTAAAATTTCTGTAAGCCGAACCTGTACTTTTTTTCACGAAAATCTAGGAACGACTCTTTTTTTGAAAGATATAGCCGTTGTAAAACTATATTCTATATATACCTACATGTTTTTTCATATTCTTAACCACATATGCTCAACAAATGGCACCCCCAACTCCTAAGCTTACTCTAGAAGAAGATTTATCTCTTTGCACTAATTATGTAGCATACTATCCAAAGAAGGGTGAAGAACGACGAGTAAATGGTCTGATGAGTATGTACTACTTGGTTAGAATTCATGAAGCCTTCAGCACGGAAACATGTAATCCTCACAACCGGGATAGTGCGTCCTTGTTTTGCCGAATTATAAGTATTAAGAAAAAATTCACAGACTTCATAGCTTTAGTTCGGATTGTGAGTCGATATCGACTCAAAGGTGAAACAAACTCTGAGATTGAAGTTGGAGCTCTAGAGGAATGGAGACGATGGAAGGGAAAGAATTTCAAATACAAAGATCACTACCACATTCTTAGAAGGTTTCTCATTACCCGTTTAGGATATTAGAAATTAATTGCAAGCCTACTATGTAGCAGGGATGTAATCCACAATTTCTATGAATTTGAAAAGTCTATTTGGAATGATATAATAATTCTTGTGTTCATGAATAATGAAAGGTTCGGCTTTCTTCAGAAATATACTACAAGCCGAACCTAGCAAAGTAATTCTGGTTTTTTAAAGTTTCAAGGTTCGGCTTGCAGTGAAATAATATTATAAGCCGAACCTGACAAAAAAACTCTGGTATTTTTTTGTTGTCAGGTTCGGCTTTCAGTGAATTGTTCTTATAAGCCGAACCTGACACAAAATAAACGGATAAATCCATGAAACATTTTTTATGGAGATCCTAAACGAGTCTCATCCTCTTCACTGACCTCTTTCTCATCATCTTCACTGACCTCATTCTCATCATCTTCACTGACCTCTTGCTTAACATCTTCATCCTCATCACTTGAAAACGTAATTACTTGTCAACTTGGAGGCTGCACATGCAAAGATTTCCAAAGATCCATTTCTGTCGCATAATTTGCACACCAATCCATCGCAAAATTATTTTCAAATCTAGGCCAAAAGGCTGCACTCATCAAGGGTGGTAATGGGCAACCGGGTCTAAGTTTGAGGCCGATAAAATGACAATTTTGAACAAATCCAAGAACAAGTCTTCTATCCTTTACACCATCATTGCAAGGTTTTGTCGGAGGCGCGTAAGTAATGCTACTACCCGTACATGCGAAACAATGTACGACGCAATTGAATGTCTCCGCTATTAAAAACCCACAAATGGGCATTGCCATCCAATGTTCTTCGGTAATGATAAAATCCCCATGCAAACGACATTCGAATGCAACGTACTCCGCTGCCACCCCTGCATCTTTTCTTGGACCTGTTATCACCATTGTCTTATAGAATTCTTTGTTTTTACGTAGGGTTTGTAACAATCGTTGCCGAATATAGTTCACTTCATTTTCAGGGGGCACCGGATTATTCCCTTCCATAAAAGGACCAAGTTGTTCCGCCGTGACGTAATAACCACAATTTCCATCGCCTTGCACGTCGTCCATTGCTATAATATGCTCATGAATTATTGGCGATAGATCTTCCAAGTAGTTATCGTATATAAAATTGATAGGCCTCATATACCTACCGGACTTATCTCTTTTGGGTCCTCTCATCCTACCAATTTCATGTACGGTCCTTTTCTCCTTTATCTTAGTTTGTGAAGGATATATCCTAGCCTTCCCCTTGACATCCTCTTTACTATCCTTAGCTTGTGACGGACAATCATTATCATTCACCTCTTTGTTACTTGTTTCCGATTTTTGAATACTCGGGCGACCTCGTTTTTTTGGAACTTTGACTTCTTCCTCCTTCATCAACTTCTCAATTTATTTCTTTGTCTTTTCAAACCTTGCATCATGGTACTCAACGCCGGATGGATTCCTTTTATTAGCCAATAGTTCCTTGTTGGCTTGTCTAGTTTGAAAATTATTCATTTTCTTACTCTTCCTACCTTTCGGGTCACTCTTCTCCGGTTCCAAAATATTTTCTTGGGTGAAAGGATACATGATCGGCATCATGTTGTCCCATAGGAATTTCTTTTGAGGTCAGGACATATTCCTATACATCTCCGCCAATTTTTTCCCATTTATCGTGTCCCATATCTCTAGATCATCCTCATCGTCTTCGGTTGGGAGAGGATCGAAGCTTAATTGTTTCCAAAAATGATCAATATCCTCAAATGGTATGATACAATCCTTGTACCGAAGTAGGTCATGGTGGCATGGAAGTCCCATAGATTTCTTCATTGTACAAACACACTCTTCCTCCAAGGTGGCGCCTAATGTCTTAATCAAATCCACTTCTTTCATCAACAAGTCGATGCATAAATGGGAGACTCTATAAGTTAATTCCCGTAGCCAATTAGTACCATGATTCTTGTGTCTAAACATAAGGTCATGCTCGAACGCAGTTTTAATTCTCACAACATCACTTTTGAAATATTCATCAATTGCATCAAAAACCGTGACAAAAGTGTCAACACAACCAAAAAGGTTCTTCTTCAACCGATAATGAGCCGACTCTACCATACTTGTGGCTTGGTTGTCGAAGTGTTTGTGCCGATTTGTGAAACAACTCACGAACCTTTCTTCATTAGGTTCCAACACATCTTTGACCAAGTAAGTAATGACATCGGGTAGGCGGTCTTCCAATGCTTAATAAGCATTTTAAAATTTTCTTCATAGACATCCTCGGTGATTGACCATATCAAATCTTCCCATTAGCCTTGGAAATAAGCCCACAACATCTCATTATGTTCATATGCTTTCAAGAATTCCTTCTTTTTCTTTACTCGGGTCTCCAATGGTAGCTTAGCAATATTCTCTAATTCTTTCAACTTAAGTGGTTGAATTATAGGTTGATATTTTTTCCTCACATTGCACCATATGTGAAACGTACAAAGAAAATTGAATGCATCCGGAAATACCTTCTTAATAGCATACATCAACGATGAATCTTGATCGGAAACGAACACTTTAGGAAGAGCACCCTCCCGGAAGATTAACTTCAATTGTTCTAACCCCCAAACATAACTCTCTTTCTTCTCGTTTTTCATGAAACAAAAAGCCACGGTGAACGGTGCCTTTGTCGAAGTATGCCCCACAATGTTCATCAACGACATCTCATATTTATTAGTCTTGTAGGTGCAATCCAATATAATAACTTGTGGGAAGCATAGATCCAATTGGGCGCATTCCGGGTGGGCAAGGAAAAGGTGTGTCACTTGACCGAAGTCATCCAACTTCTTTTGGCAAGCGTAGTTATTCTTCACCCCTAACCACATTACTTGTTGCATCACCATCCTACCTTGCAAATTGAGTATTCTAATCTTTTGTCTTGCATTGTAGATAGTTTGCATAGTCGACTTGTTATTCTTTTGTCCGCCTTCAATTTGCTAAGAATCCTAGAAGGTGGCAAACGTGCTCGTGTCATTTTATCCACTTCTAGCATCTCGTCGAGTTTGAGTCGCGCTACTTTCGCATGTCCATGAAGGTCTTTGGGACGTGGGTGGTTATGACGACAATCCATATCTTTATTCATTATCCAATATTGATCTTCTTCGTATCCTCGTGAATTATGTCTACTGGATCAGGTTGATTTTCCATGGGTCCAAGCACGATCTACAAAGAATATCACAAGGTTAAACACTAGAAAGGGAATATAATAACAAGGTTCGGCGCATTCGATAATCACATTATGTGTCGAACTATAAACATTTACAGGTTTCGGCTTATACGATATCCTCAATATGTGCCGAACCGGTTCATATTTTAACCCAAAAATTAAAAAATTCATGTTCGGCTCAGACGATAATCATATTATGTGCCGAACCTTGAACATAAGAGGTTTCGGCTGATACGATATTCTCCATATGTGCCGAACCAGTAACAATATTTCAACCCAGAAATTAAAAAATTATGTTCGGCACATACGATTTTGGATATATAAGCCGAATTAGTAATGATTCTATTCCGGGCTATTCAGGATGTTGTTCGGCTTACTATGAAACTTTCATATAAGCCGAACTAGTGTTTAGCAAAAGGGTTGGAATCGGAAATTATAGGTTCGGCGCATGCAGTAAACAGATTCAGTAAGCCGAACCGTTCATCAATTGGTAGATTCGTCTCATAGATGTGAGCCGAACCTCAACCTGTTTCGCCGAACCATGATTCAAAAAACCTAACTTTTGATAATTGAGAGCTATAGAAGTGAGATTAAGTATAGGATATAAGTGTACCTGTGTATTAGAAGCATTGGGTTCCTCATCAATGTCTTCATCATCATGATTTGGCTCATAAAAATCATCATCTTGAGTTTGTGTTTGAGTTTGAGCTTGAGTTTGAGTGGGTGTAAAATCATTCTCATAATCTAAGAAATCAGCCATTTCTGGATCATTGTTGTAGTTGATATGTATTTTCCTAGGTTTTTTAGATGAATGATGACCCTCCTCATCCTCCATTGAATCAAGAATTAGAATTTTCTCACTTTCTCCTTCTCTTTCTCTCCTTCTTAACCAAACCAAAACTTTTGATTTTTTTTTCCTCAAATTTTTCATCTAAACAACTCTTATAATTCTGAAAATTATTTTAATAACTAAACAAAATATTTAATCACTAATCAAGATTATTAACACTAATACGTAAAGGGCATATTTACCATTAAAAAAAATTTCGGGTTAAGGGGTTATCTGATTTTGCTATTTCACAACCTTTTTTGTCTTCATTCAGTATGCCTTGAAAGATTTTGGTATGCCCAAAATTATAGTAAATACGCCAACATGTGACCATGTGGAAAATACTGAGACGAAATTGAATTTATTTATTATTTGATTTTAATGTTTTTTTCTAGAGATCAAAAGTGAACTTGTAAAGCTACAACGTAGACATGAAGCCTGAGATCAAAACCCCCAAAAAAAATAAAAAAAATCAAGCTACTGTAAAAATCCTCGCGTTTTTAGGGGCCACTCGAAAGGATTTAGGGGCCAACAATAAAACAAAAAAGGTCACCCAAAGGGAAAATGTAGCCAGCCCTTATCTCGCGTAATTCATAATGGCGAAATTACCCTTATAGTGGAAGAAAAGGATGGTATAGTGGTTCGTATTTTCTTGGCACATCCTGAAATGATCTAATTGGCTCAATGCTTTCATCAAATTTTGTTGATAGATGCTACTTATAAGAAAAACAAGTATAACATGCCGTTGTTGAACATTGCTTGCCATACTTCGGACAAAAACACGTTTACGATTGCATGGGGTTTAATGGATCATGAGAACAATGTGAGTTTCATTTGGATGTTGGAGACGTTGAGGTCCATTTATAACGGTGATAATTTTCCAAGGGTTATTGTAACGGATAACGATCAAGCCTTAATGCATGCAATAGCGGTAGTGTTTCCGGAAGCCCAAAACTTGCAATGTACGTGGCACATTCAATGCAATCTCAAAACCAATTGCCATCATCATTTCCAAGCTAAAAGACCAAGGAAGGGTACCAAGAGGTCAAAGGAAGAGGATGAGCGCATTAGTAAATTAACCTGGAAGAACGTAAGGAAGAGGATAGGCTATTTGAAGAAAAGTGGAAGGAGGATGGAATAATTTGGAAAATGTTCATGAAAGCATGGGACAAAATCGTTTGGTCGATGACCGAGGAAATTTACGAATGTAACTTGAAGAAATTTGAGGATGAATACGCACGGACTACCCAAAACCGGTTGAGTATTGTAAAAACAATGGTTAACGATTAAGGAGAGGTTTGTGTTTGCATGGACATATGAATATCGTAACTTCAAGAACGAGGCGACAAGCATTGCGGAGGGGTCTCATGGTCGACTAAAGAAAATACTAATTGGTAGTCAAAATGGAGTTGTGTCGATCCAAGAAGCAATCCATGAATTCACCAATCGTGATCTCGTAAAGATTAGGAAATGTATGCAATTTAGTGTACACCAATTCCCGATGGAACATATTAAGGAAAAATTGCTTCTAAGGGGAGTTGTTCATAAAGTTTCAAGATGGGAATAAATCGCATGATGAAACAATTGAAGTTATATAAAACTTATGATGACGAGAATACGGTTTGTGTTTGCAAGGATATGATAGGTATTGGACTCCCATGTCGTCATAAGTTGGGTAGGTATGTTGAAGTGATTGACATCGATGATATTCACCCATTTTGGAAGCAATTAAATTTCACTCCGAACACCCCGGTAGTTGATGGTCCGTCTTTCTTCGAGTCGGAATTGTGTGCACGAATAGCCGAGCGTTACGCTACATCAAACGGCACCAAAAAGCAAATATTGATGCATAATTTGGAGGAAGCCCTTCACCCTTGTTTAAGGGAGGTTGATGAACCTATTAAGCAAAAGAACACCGGTAGGCCGAACACCGAAGTGTCGAGGACCATCCAAAGAAAAGAGTTGAAGGAGTATTTGTCTAATAAAAGAATATTGTCTAGGCACGAGCGTTCGGAAGCCGAATTTGAAGATGAGCCGGAACCTAAGAAAAGAGGTCGTCCAAGAAATGATCAAAGTGGACCAACCACCCGACAAGTAAGTCAACCCAATGTTGTTGAAGAAGTTGTTGATCAAATGAACGCCTCGCAACAAACCCAACCAATGGAAATTCTTACTATAAAAGAGGACAAAGGTACTCTTCGTTGCCCTAGAGATCTTAATGGAAGACCAAATCGATCCACATATACAATATACAAAGAGTATTTGGAACAACTCCCTCCACTTATCATTCCATTTGTTTTGTCGACCGACGAGGTTGATGGGGATGGAAATTGTGGGTTTCACGTTGCTACGGAACAAATGGGTTACTTTAGAGAGGCGGATATCGAAGATGTCACCCAATGCCAATATTTAAGAAATAAGATGGCGGTACAACTAGTGAAGGACAAGGGTTTTTATATGGAGATGATGAGGCGAGGAGATAGATACGACAAAGAACAAGAGTTCAAACTTAGTTGCGCGTGTGAAGTGTCGAAAGGGATTGAAGACAATCGGATCCAAGTATTGGATGACAATGCCTAAATTTGGATATCTCCTAGCGGACGTTTTGAATTGCGTGGTACATTTCTTTGTTCCTCCTATGTATGGACTTAGCATGACGTTTGCACCCACAAGAACGGCTTGCGACGAGTCGGTTAAAGGTAGAAGAATCGTAATGGCATTTGTGAATGAAATGCATTTTATCGGTTTAAGAGTAAAGAAAGATTGTCCGTTACCTCCGTTGAGTAAGTGGCACGATTACTTCCCGATGAACCATTGCAAGGATTGGGTGAAACAATATGAGTCCAACATGGTTGATTGGGATCGTGTTATGGACAACAACTTTCCCGCTGAGTTACTCGAATTGATCCCCTCGGATGATGACGATGTTTGATCGTTTTTTTTCGAGGAATCGGCTGATTATATAATTTTTTTGAAACTATGTAATCGGAACAACAGTATTATAACACTTCAATACGATTAATCATATTCGGGAATTCCATATTTTATCAAACCGCCGATTAATATTAAAAATTTGAATTTACAGCACTCAAACATCACATGTTATTCTTTTTTCCCAGTCCGAGATGCAACAATCAACGCGGCTTCGAAATGTAGAAACGACTCTCCTCTCCACTTAAGCATCTTGTGCCGCAAACCTGTCGTCTCTGTGCCTAGCAAGAATACGGTTGTACTCGGTGCACAATTTTATAACATGGTGCACCCTTGAAGAAACATGCGATGGTTCATAATTGTGGCGTGGCTTCTTGTACTTACCAACAAAAGGATCCAATGAAACGTTAATCCAAAATATACGATCGTCCTGCTGTTCTTTGGGTAGATCTTTCACAATGTAATAATTTTTTATCCATTCGGTCTCTTCCTCAACTTGTTTTAATCTTTCTCTATGATGGAATTGTTCTTGACCTCGCTTCTTAGCCTTGATTTCCTCTTCCTCCTCCTCCGTTGCCACTAACGATGGTTTAATTTTTTTGGGTTGTTTGTTCCTTTTTTGTATTTCTTCTTCCATTGTTGCAATTGATGTAGTTGTTCGCTTGCATCTTCGAAGTATGTTGTCGATTGATGATGGACTTGCCATTGAAAAGGTTTTTCATTCCGATTTTTTACTCAATAATAACTGAGAGGGGTTACCCTCCTTATATAGATTAGAGTTCCAACGGATCTAATTTTTGAAAATATGGTCGTTGAGGTTTCTGAAAATATGGCCGTTGAGGTTTCGTATCATTGGTGCACTACAATCGGTTGTTAACGATACACGTATTACCCCTGAATAAGACATTCGGTGGCAAACTTATATTCTTATCTACCGATTAAGTTGGAAGTTCCGAATGTACGATGGCCCAAAAATCAGAATTTGGGAAAAACTTATACTTTTCAAATTTTGTCTTTGAAATAATCGGAAGTTAAATTAGTTACCAAAACTTCTGAATATGGGCTGTCTAACCTTCAATATTGGCCCTTGGAACCACCTGGAGCCATGGCGTGGTTTGTTTTGAACTTGTGATATTCGGAGGATAGGTTTTTTGTAAAGTTCCGAATGTACGATGGCCCAAAAATCAGAATTTCGAAAAACTTATACTTTTCAAATTTTGTCTTTGAAATAATCGGAAGTTAAATTAGTTACCAAAACTTCCGAATATGGGCTATCTAACCTTCAATATTGGCCCTTGGAACCACCTGGAGCCATGGCGTGGTTTGTTTTGAACTTGTAATATTCGGAGGATAATTTTTTTGTAAAGTTCCGAATGTACGATGGCCCAAAAATCAGAATTTGGGAAAAACTTATACTTTTCAAATTTTGTCTTTGAAATAATCGGAAGTTAAATTAGTTACCAAAACTTCCGAATATGGGCTGTCTAACCTTCAATATTGGCCCTTGGAACCACCTGGAGCCATGGCGTGGTTTGTTTTGAACTTGTAATATTCGGAGGATAATTTTTTTGTAAAGTTCCGAATGTACGATGGCCCAAATACTGGCCCCAGAATGGGATTTTTCCTATATAAGAAATTTTGAGATTTTTTCAATATATACATTCGGTAGTGAGTGTTCTTCCGAATACTGTGTGTCTACTTAAATATATTCGGTAGCCAAAAAATTCATTAAACTACCGATTATTAGCAGTTTGTATCCAGGAAGATATGGCCACCAATATTCGGAAGATAATTATCAAATCTTTCTCCCGAATACTGTCGATGTTATTGAGAAATGAAGAACACGACTACATTCGGAAGTAAATAAGCATGAATATCGCCCGAATCTGGATAAATAACCGAAAACCCTAGAATTTTTTTTTCTCGATTCGACGAATTAAAGCGAAATAAACCCCAAAAATGATAGATTCTTACCTAATTAGGGCCATTTGAAGTTGACGAAGTGTTTGACTATCGGAATCGCCACCACCGACTACATTGCCGGGTACGCGTTCTTCGCGTTCTTATACAGTTGAAATGAGTAGAATTTTTTGATTTGGTTTTTATACAGTTTTACCAGAAGGGCATTTATGTAACTTCAATATCATATAGGGTATCCCTTAACTAGAGTTTTTGGCTGGGTATAAATTGATGGCCCCTAAATCCTTTCGGGTGGCCCATAAAAACGCGAGGGTAAAAATCCCTTGCGAGATAAACAAATCCGTAGTTTCTGGTCTTTAATCAGACGTTATTATTTGACACGGACAATTCGGGACCAAATTCGGAGGAAAAAATAAAACTAAACAATAAAGCAAAAAAGGAAGAACCGGTGTAACTTACCTAGGGCTGCGGCGGCGACGGTAACGGTGGTGATAGTAAATATCAGTTTCGAAAACAAGGAAAACAAACTATTCAATTTTGCGTCGAGATTTACTAGAGAGAGAGAAATAAGAATTAGGGCAAAACGGAGGTCATTCAAGATTTACCCCCATGAAAATAAGAAAGCGTGAACACTGTGAAGTCCATCCACTAGTTAAGTATTACCTGGCTAATGTGGGCCTACCCAATTATAGAGGGATTATCACTAGTAGGAAGAATAGACAAAACTCTTTGACGAGTTATTTCTTTTTAATGGCTTATTTATTCCTAAATAATTAGTGCTAATTCAGTGGATTAATTGTCATTTAATTTTGTTAAGCTACACCCCATGGGTGCTAATCTACCGGCTATATTAGCGGTCCACTAGGACTACCTCCTAAGCTTTATGGGAGTGCTAATCTAGCAGCTAGATTAACAACCCACGTCTTTTTTGTCACAAAATAACAAAGGTACGAGCAAATAAAGGACAAACCGAAAGGATCTTACAATTCTTAAAAGACTTGCAAACCTATAAGAGTTAAGCACGAGGGTTCCTCACACCATTTTAGATAACCAATATCAAAACCAAAACTACAAAGTAATTTTGTTTTGATATGTTACCAAGGAAACAATTTCCCGAAGCAATTTTCCCTAATAGTTTAGCAAACCAAAAATCGACTAAGCATCTTAGTTCCTTTGCTAAACCGACTGCACAAATACAATCGCTTGTTCGATAAGACCAAAATAAAGATCAGAATTAACTCTATTTTTCTCATCAGGTTCTAATTATTCGAATCAATAACTTAGACTTTTCACTTTTAAACAAGACAATACGCTGTTTGGTTCAGCTTCAGCGCTTTAAATCTCAGCGTCGGGTCAAAAAATAAATCTCTCAGCGCTAAACCATATAGCGAAAAGGTGATTTTTTTAGCGCTGAACCATTCAACGCTTCAATCTCGCTTCTAATTCAAATGCGAGCACATGTTAGGAGAGAGAACTAGTGTTAACTAATAGGCCACACTTTTTTTTTTGAATTGCAACACTTAACTGCTAATTTAGCAGCTCAATCTAGCCTATGGGACTTAGCCCTAACCAATAAATCAACTAATATTAATTGACTACCAAAATATGGTTTTATTTTGCTGAAGCATCAGTCAAGAATCGGTAGATGTGCACTCGTAGTCCGATTCTGGATTGATATTATTCATTCACGGTAAACACCTAGAATCGGTGGCTACTACTTACTAAATAAACCGTTTGTCAAAATCGATGATTGTGCATATAAACCGATTGGCTAAATCCACATTGACGGATTCTTAATTTGATTATTCTTAAATCATAATGCTCATTTCTAAATCGAGTACCAAATTGTACTCATTTTCAAATCGAATATGGTACTCCATAAACTTAAGAATCACCAGATGTGTATATTCATATCTGGCAATTGTAGCAGAATCGGTGTATATAAAGTATTATATTAGCCGATTGTAGCCTAAAAACCCTACTGAAAAATCGGGCATCTCCTTTAGCTAGTATCGGTCTTTGTGAATGTCCACATTGGTTGATTTTATGTTGATGCTCTTCTTGGTCGAAGAACATCAAGAACAATCAGCCGATGTGTATGTGTATATCAGTCGATTGTTCAGAATCGGCTAATATGGACATAAATGTCGGCAGATTCAGATATATCTAGAAAAACAAAATAATATGAATAACAAAACCAATAACACCTGACAATTTCCTTTTCGGTCCACAAACAAGTTTATGAACTTACTTCCTTAGAACACATGTAAACATTGTTCCCTAGGTTGAAATCCTCACCTCATACCCATACATAATGACAATAGCATTCAAATGATTATGGCGATGTCTTATCTACAAAGTTTAATGGTTAAGCAATAAACCTCGTATTGTATTCCTTAATACTATGTCTATCTAGAGTTCAAATATGCTTCGTGATGAGTGCCAAATATTGTATATATTAATTCTACATTTTATCCCATATTCTGTATTTTCATTGTTTTTAAGAATAAATATTTTTATTAATTAATTTTGTATTTTTAGGTACTAAATAAATATTGGATGAGTTGCGGAGCAAAAAGAGCAAAGGAACGACAAAGAATCCGGCAGAAATATAGCGCAGATTGTGGTATGGAAGACTCAAAGGCTAGCAATGGGCTTAACAAGGAAGAAATTGTTCTTAAAGAAGAAATGGGCTCAGAATTATCCCAAGCCCAACTTATCTCCCAAGCCAAATCTCAAACCCAAAGCCCATTCTCATGTAGCCGTCAGATTGGATCCACAGATGCATCCAACGGTCGCTTCATCGATGTGCATCAGATTTCGATACGTCGGACTCACACTACAACACTAACTCTAATCTGAGCCGTCAGTTTTGATGTATCACACATCCAACAGTCGCTCCACGCCTGTTTCCCTCGTGCCGTTCGATTCAATCCAAATGTGATAATCCAACACTCATCCTCGCTGTTCATCAAACCCTGCTGATCCGCCCAACACCATAGCACCTAAACCTATTTCACCCAAAACAGAACCTAATCCCTAATTCCCATCGACTTCTTCTCCTTCTTCTCTCCCTCTCCTCTTCAACTGCTCTCTGCAGAGAGCTCCATCATCACCACCACTCCCTGTCGCCACCAAATCATCTTACAAACGCAACCCATCTTTACCACCAACTATCCATGATATATGTCAACTAATTTCAGCAACGTCACATCTCATCAGTGACGTGTGAGTTGAAGAAATTGGTTGGAAGATATCAATGATGGAAGAGATAAAAGTTAGGGCATGGAGATGGACCAGGAGAGGCAGACGAAACATGGGTCGAAGAGCAATTGTCCCATCTAATTAGGTAAATTCGAAACCTAGTTTACTGTTGAATTTGGGGAAGAACACAAAACCCTAATTTTGTAAATTAAGTATTTTGGGGAAAGTACTTGTAACTATAAATATGGGTTGTGGGTGTTGTGTTGAGGGTATGCCTGGGATAGCCAGAGCTTCACCCAAGAGGACTGGACTAGCCAGTTCCTCAACTGTGTTATTTTCAATTGTTTTGCACTGTCAATTATGTTCATGATGTTTTAATTCCATCTGCTAGGGTTAGATGAAGCTCTAGTTTGTTACTTATTATTCATGCTAATGGCATTAATCTTGTTGTGCTTAAATGTTTAAATTGAAACTCAGTCTTAGGGCTTCAACACTAACCTTTCACAGTGAATGTCATGCATCCATTGTAGTTAGAACACTCCAGTGTTGTAGAACTGCAGCTCATGATTCATTACACATCTTGACCCTTTGATCAGCCGTGCCTTAAGCAGACAGTTGATGCTTTGGAGAAGATACCTTAGCTGTTGTGATTGATTTATTCATATAGGAGTTACCTTAGATACACAGAAGACTTGCATCTCCCCTGTTATCAACTATAAGGACAAGGTTAGGATCACTAGTAGAATAACTAGTATAAGTTAGTGGTGGATTCACTGCCCTAGTACCTTCATTCTTAGTGTTTACACTTTGTGTTCTTTGGCTCACTGCCTTTGTTTCTTTATCACTGCCTTTGGCTCACTGCCACTGAAGTTCACATTCTTGTTACTGTCATTGCTTAGTTTAGAATAGTATAGGAAACTTCAACTTACACACACAAGTCTCTGTGGATCGACTTGCACTTGCACACACTACATCACGACACCGTGCACTTGCGGTTATAACATGTAGGCTTCTTATTCTCTTATTTTACACACATTCCCAAGCCTACCAAGTTTTTGGCGCCGCTGCCGGGGACTTGCTGCTGTGTAGTGAAGTTGTTCCTTTTACTTTGATATTTTCTGTTTTAGTGTAATTTAGTGTAGATTAGATATAACTTTAGCTTCTATATCTTAGTACCACCTGTAACTTAGTGTAGCTATATTAGTATAACTGTTTTAATGTAACTTAGCTGTTTTATCTATAATTTAGTTTAGTTTAGTATAACTGTTTGTAGCTTAGTGTAACTGTTTTAGCTGTAACTTAACTTAGCTATATTAGTGTAACTGTCTTTACATGTAACTTAGCTGTAACTTTAGCATGTAACATAGTTATGCATCTCCTGCATCTGCATACCTGCATCATCTGCATTTTAGCTGTAACTTAGTTCTGCATTCATCTTGCATTTGCATCTGTGTCTGCCATCATAACTTGCATTCCTGCATCCTTGCTCTGCAGCCTTGCAGCATCTGTAGCATTGCCCTGTGGCTTTGCTCATTGCACTTGTAGCCTCATAAACCATGCATCTACAGCTGCAAACTGCACTGCTTTATGCAGTTTTCCATTTTTCCCTGCCTTTTCTGTGTACTGATCACACACAATGAGTGTCAGGTAGTTGGTGTTGCTGCTGCCTGTCTGCTGTGTTGATGCTGAGGTGCTAAGATGAGTTTGTGCTGCTGTTGTAGTTGGTGCTTCTGTTGTTGCCTGTTGCTGTTGTTGCTCTCTGCTACTGCTGCTGCTGCCTGTCTGCTCGGGTACTGCTGCTGCTGTGTTACTGTTACCTGCTGAACTTTTGCTACAGCCAGCCTCTGGTGCTGCTGCTGTTTGCCTCTTGCTGCTGCTGGTGCTGCTATGCTGCTGCTGCTCTGTGCTGTTGGAAAAGAACCAAGCCCAACGGGGCTGTGAAACTAAAAGCCATCTGGGCTTCCCTTTAGAGTGTAAGCCTAAACCCAATTTGTGGGCTTGTTCTAATTATTTTTAGGCTTGCTTTAGACTGTTTTTAGGCTTGTAAATTTTAAACATCTGAACTGTGGGCTTAAACCCAGTTCACTGGGTTTGTGTTTCTTCTCCCACTAAAACTCTCTGGCCTTTGAAAACTTGTTTTGAAAACATTGTAACCCAACTGCAAATTTAAAATTTTGGAATTGTGGGCTTGAAACCCAAGATAAGACTTGTTTTTAAACTGAGGGATTAAGCCCATTTGAAAGTTAAATCTGCATTGTGGGCTTAACCCAAAGTCAATTTTTAAGCCCAAGTGGGCCTAGTCTTTTCGGCTAACTGGGAGCGCAACAATCAAAAAAAAACTCGCAGTGGGCCTCGTCTCACTGATTTTAACTCGTTAGCTGGGCTTCGTCCAAACTTCTCAGCTGGGCCGTGCATCCTCCACTAATGTGGGCTTTGCTCCCTTTAAAGTTTCTTTCTCCCTAAAAACCAAAAAGTTTCTTTCTCCCATAAAAACCAAAGTTTTCCAAATGTTTCCCTAAAAACTAAAAATTTTCTTTTTCCCATAAAAAGCAAATATTTTTCATTCCCGTCAAAACCAAATGTTTCCCATCAAAACCAAATGTACGGTAGAATTTTCTTGTATATACTAGTAGATAAAATTTTTAAATCCTATGCTTCTTTTGTACATATTTCGCTAATCCAATATGATCTCGGCTGAAATGTGTTGGATTTTTTCCTTGAATAACGGAGTTCGGTTCTTTCTTTCGTCAAATCGGGTATTCTCTTTCCCTTTTCTCTACTCAGCATAATCCTCTTCGTATGTTGTATTATAATTCTTTTCATCTTTTGAAACATTGAGGACAATGTTTAGTTTAGGTTTGGGGGTATGGTATAGATACCACGATAACATGCTATAATTAAAAACAAAACTCCTTCTTTTTGAAAAAAAAAAATCATAAAAAAGGAGTTCATTTACCTTGAAATGTTGATTTCTGTGCATATATATATTAAACGTAGGGTTCTTAGTCTAGATGATAAGGCACCCCTGATTCTAGCACAATTCACATAGTGATAAGAAACTTGCACGCGCACGATCTACCAATACATGTATAGCCTCATCCTTGAGGTGTTCTATCGGAAGTCACGATTTCCGATCACTTTAGAATACTGAACGAAACTTGACTAGCTTGTTCTTTGGTTGGTTGGGATAGAAGGTGGAGGTTACATTAAGAAAGACAACCATCGAATTTAACTGGGTGCATCAAAAAGGGCTACCTCTTGCAAAGTGTCATGTAATTTTTGTTTATTTTTGCTTATGTATCAAAAGAGTTACCATGTTGTAAATAATGTTGTCAAAAAAAAAATAAAAAAACGATGTATATATTCAGAAAAATATCAGAAAAAAAATCAAGTATTTATCAATTCCATTCTCTCTTGTTCCAAAAATAAAAGAGAGTAGTCAATGTAAATAAGAGTCATGTAAAGAGTCATCTTTTGTGTTTTTGTGTTATAAGCAAGGAAGAGTGTATGCCATTGATGTACAACGCGAGTAATTGTGAAATACCTCCAACTCATTCACAATTCTCGTAAAGTCCGGACAGCTAGCTAGATTTCGACCTCAGTTCTTAGCCTGAGAAACTATCTCTTGGTGATTAGTAGTCATAACATCCGATCTTTCTTTACACATGTGTAGATACACTTTACACTCTTATCACATGTCTTTTTTTGTTATCAGTGCTAGGATTGTGCCTTCGATAGCTAGATTGACATCTCCATTTTTCTGTGAGCTTAACTGACTTGCACATGTCACATTTGATGGAATCTGAGCTTATATTTTGACCTAGAACTTTGTAGGTACGTTCTAAGCAAACCTTCACGAGACTTCAACTCGTCCACTAGGGACACTTAGTGGTTTAAAAGTCTTAGTGCATACGCTAAATGCATTCGAGAGACCAGCGACAGTGGTATAGTTAGGATTTCCTTAGTTTTGTTTTACTTGAGGACAAGTAAAATTCAGGTTTGGGGGTATTTGATGAGTGCCAAATATTGTATATATTTGCACCCTTTTTATTGGCATTTAACTCATCTTTTATGTATTAATTCTACATTTTATCCCATATTCTGTATTTTCATTGTTTTCAAGAATAAATATTTTTATTAATTAATTTTGTATTTTTAGGTACTAAATAAAGATTGGATGAGTTGCGGAGCAAAAATAGCAAAGGAACGACAAAGAATCCGGCAGAAAGATAGCGCAGATTGTGGTATGGAAGACTCAAAGGCTAGCAATGGGCTTAACAAGGAAGAAATTGTTCTTAAAGAAGAAATGGGCTCAGAATTATCCCAAGCCCAACTTATCTCCCAAGCCAAATCTCAAACCCAAAGCCCATTCTCATGTAGCCGTCAGATTGGATCCACAGATGCATCGAACGGTCGCTTCATCGATGTGCATCAGATTTCGATACGTCGGACTCACACTACAGCACCTAACTCTAATCTGAGCCGTCAGTTTTGATGTATCACACATCCAACGGTCTCTCCACGTCTGTTTCCCTCGTGCCGTTCGATTCAATCCAGATGTGATAATCCAACACTCATCCTCGTTGTTCATCAAACCCTGCTGCTCCGCCCAACACCATAGCACCTAAACCTATTTCACCCAAAACAGAACCTAATCCCTAATTCCCATCGACTTCTTCTCCTTCTTCTCTCCCTCTCCTCTTCAACTGCTCTCTGCAGAGAGCTCCATCATCACCACCACTCCCTGTCGCCACCAAATCATCTTACAAACGCAACCCATCTTTACCACCAACTATCCATGATATATGTCAACTAATTTCAGCAACGTCACATCTCATCAGTGACGTGTGAGTTGAAGAAATTGGTTGGAAGATATCAATGATGGAAGAGATAAAAGTTAGGGCATGGAGATGGACCAGGAGAGGCAGACGAAACATGGGTCGAAGAGCAATTGTCCCATCTAATTAGGTAAATTCGAAACC